>NC_064645.1:146164822-146465791 GCF_023864345.2 Schistocerca serialis cubense
CTGGTTTTTGCTAGCTCATTCTCTTTAATTTTTCATTACTATATTTTTTTCGACATGGTTCATGAACCTTATCCACAGTTTTGCCCTTAAAAAGTGCAGCTATCCCATCCTCATCCTCCTCCTCCTCCTCCTCAACTGCTTCAAGAACATTCTTCAAGACCACTTTGGGCCTAAGGCCAACACCTTTCTCCCATTGTCCAGTACACATTCACACAAGAAACACTTCTCACTTGAACTCATTATGTGTGACAATTTTATACATTTAAACTGAATTTACCAACTGCAGAAATATTCTAAGTGAATATTTGAGGGTGAACTCAAAAACAACAGCCTGCACTGGAGAACAACGCACAAGACTGACATTCCCACATACCAAGCATTCCAATAACATTGTGACACCTGGCGGATGAAACTCTGATACAGATGTGCAACAAAGTACAGTCAGGGCGCAGACGGGATGGGGGGTGAGTAGGTCCCGATATGGCCAATCTTTTCAGCTTTGAAATCGCACTTACTTCACCACACACTACACGCTGTACAGTTGGTCTGACAAAAAGGTCACATGGAACTACTTTGTGGAAATTTTACCCTATTTTCTTTCACAAATAGGCAGCTTAAACCAAAAATACTTCTATTTTTTCATGGATCTATCTATTTTCCACCCATTTCCTTGCCAAAATTTTGGTGGGACTTTAAAAATTCAGATTCAGCACCCATGAAAACATATAGAACATTTGTCAAAAAAACTTCTACTAAACTTTCCACTACTTGGCATTTTGGAGCACCATTTGACTGTTCTATTATTTCATGCAACAATGTTTACAGATTTAGATTACAGCACATGGAGGTTTCATACCATATTGAATTCTAAATCTCAGAAATCATACACAGATCTTTAGTCCTAATGATTGCCACAAATAATTGAAGGAGAAAGATAACAACTCACCAAATTGTTGAGATGCTGAGCCATCAACTGACACACACACACACACACACACACACACACACACAAACTACTATTAGGTGTCAGCACAAAAAAGCAAGTGTTCCCACAAGTGAGGAATCCTTTTTGTCTAAGTCATTTTTAGGGCAAAGCAGATTTAAAATAAGGGAACAGCACAATAAAAGTATTGCATTTTTCATTCATGTCATGAGCATTGTAAACATCTCTGTATTTGGACCAACTTCGGAGAGCTTTTTCCTTGTCCTGTTAGAACTGACCTTTCTTGTGGAGTTTCATTTGTAGAATTACACCACTTTATGAATGATTTTAGCAAAACATTGAGTCTACGGTCATCCCCTGTACCATCACCATCAATCAGGAGCCTCCGTCGAATAACATCCTCTGAAAATTAGAACAAATTGTTTACATTTTAGTACTGAGCAATCACATTTTATAGTTTTGCAATAAAATTATGATTGAGGACACATTATTATTAGAAAATAAACAATACAATGACCAAATGTGAACTACTATACAGACAGACATCCATCTTGAAGTGCTGCGCTGCTGTTACTAAAAGTGGAGGGACATATTTCTTTTATGAAGTACCAAACATACAAGAAGCTACATGTGTGTGCGTTAATGGAATAGTTTCTCACGGATGTAATAAAGAAAAGACGTGGTTGATGACTGTCATATAACATCAGACATCTACATTCTTTAAGAATTAAGACCTGTTTACAATGAAGGCTGTTATTTACCATGGTACTAACAGTGATTTTCAATGGTCTAACCTAGTATAAAAAAAAAAAAAAAAAAAAAAAAAATTGTTTGCAAGATAGTGTAATAAGAAGGCAGCTTACTTTCTGCACAGCAAAAGCTGAGAAAATGCCTCTTGTAAATTTGTAGGTAAGGAATAGAGTCCTGGTGGTGTTTAATGTTCATGCACGTAAGTGTGAATAGCTGTGTGCCAGTTCGAATTACATGTACTGCACAAGATGTGATAGTAAAATTGCAATGATATCAATAACTGACAATGGCAAATCAACAGTCAACCACAACAGATATACCAGACACCCACAGCATCACTAAGCACCACTCAGGTAGACAGTAAGCGACATCTCCGGTAGTTGCGAGCCACCGCCTCATGGTCTTCAAATACTGCCATGCAGGACAAGAGCAGCCAGTTCTATTCTGTTCTGTCTCTGAGTTGTATCTACAGTTCTGTCTTGAGTGCAGTCACGTCTCGAAGTTCTATTTCTGCCTCCAGAGGACAGTGTCATCATATCGCCAAGCCTAGTTCAGTCTTAAATGTGCAGTGTGCTGAGTGCCATCCACAGACTCATTTTCATCACAGTTGTAGAAACATTTAGAGTTCATTAACTGCAGACTTGAACTTTTAACACAGCTCAGTGTCTATAGCTGACTCTTGTGTATTTCGAAAGCAAGTTCCACACATATTCACACAGTCACAGCAGTTGAGAGCTAAAGGTAAGTATATTTTTTGCATCAATACAGCGCGCTGTTATTTGATTGCTCATACAACCAACTCTATCTTTTGTTCACTTGTATGTGTGTTTGAAGCACAATATAACAAAACCACCCTTTTTTCTCTTTTCTTTCAGTGTTTAATCGGTGGCACTAAACGCTAACAATTAGCAATCGCTACTCTATGATTTGGCAATAATTTTTATATGTCTTCTGTAGCCGGAAGCTTTTATTTTAGAACAAATGTCACAATACTAACAACATGAAGTAGATCAACATAACAAAGAACACTGCTGTTTCTACCAAGTGTGAGTTTCTCTTTTATATTGCATAAAATTTTGCAGTGGATTCTTTTTCTATTTTTACTCATCTTGACAGCCTGTTTTGTTTATATTTTATTTATCGTAATGCATATAAGCAACTCAAACATAAAGAAAGAATTTTACACGTTTACAACATATATACATATACTGCAAAGGGATGGCATCATCATGCCTTTAGATCAAGCACCTCTGTCCACTCAATTGCACAGACCAACTAAGAAGCTTGTGCTTCATATGAATGAGCTACGTAAATGCAAAAGTATTGTATTGGGTAAGTTGAAAACTAGTGTCACTACCTTACTTGAAGGTTAAGATTTCTCTTCGTTTGAAGAGAGATTCAGTATGGTCTCTCAATGATGCAGATCCTGTAAAAAGATTTTCACAACCTTGAAGGAAGTGCAAACTGATGACTGCCGTTGGAGGTCAATTCCTCCTTCCAATAGTCATTTACAAAATGACTCCATGGAAAGGCAGGCTCCAGGATACCACAATTTTGTGATATTTCTGCACCAAAGCAACTTCTCTTTGTAGGTATGATCACTAAGGAGTGGAAGCCAGTAAACAGATGTAGGTCTGAAGACATCAGCAATCTGTCTAAGTGCCCCATTAAGTTGGGTGTGGATTAGCTTCATGTGAGGGTGATTCAATCACATTAGTGCTCAGTATAAAGCTGCAGAGAAGGTGATTTTATACTAGCGCACCTCAAGGTGGCTGTAGTAGCTCCCCTACTGAACAAACAATGCTATGGATTTTATCCGCTATATTTCATTTGTGATATTTGAATGAGTGTGCATTGCTAATGTTATTCTCATGTATTCTGAAAACTTTGTATTTGTTAATACTATATCCTTCAGTGCCTCATGAATTTTGCTATCGGACAGTTAACTGTTCAAGCAAACGAAATCCAACTTCAATGCTAGCTATCACTATAACAGAACTTCTGAGACTCTGTTTGATACAAGTCACATTTCTATGCTTTAAATGGCAGGAAAGATAGCACTGCACCCTGTGGGGCTCTATTGTTTATCTACCTGTATCCTACACAGCTGTCATTTCAAGGAATAGAATAGAAACCACTCACTGGAACCATTTCCGGTGTTACGGCCAAAAACAAGTAAGCACATTTTTATTATAGTTGTTGTTATATATCGTATGACATGCCAGCAGCATATATACAAAAACTGTCATTACAAAGCAAAGGAATATACAGGGTGATTATAATTAAAGCTTAACTTTCAAAACACTGTAGAAATAATACTACTGGTCAGAATGATGTCAAATTGCAACAGAATATTATTGGAGAAGGGGGAAAACTTATAGCAGAAGAAAAAAAAAAGTGTAAAATTGATCAATAGATGGCACTGTATGTGTCAGAATACGTAAATAAAAACACCTGTCATGTGCACATCCCACTGAAGTTGGTATAAACAAGCTGGGTACACGGCTTTTCCTCCTTTGGCGTCTGCGATGTTCGCCATGACTGTCTCAATGCAGGATTGTGCTCTGCTTGTAAAGCTGTATTACAAGAATGATGAATGTGCTCACTTCGCTCTGCAGAAGTTCTGGACACAGAAGGGTTTGAAAAAAGGCGATGGTCCGATAACTGCCGACGGTCTGGAGAAAATTGTTTGAAATTCGAAAAGATGGGGTCTTTTGCTGTGCAACCTGGTAGAGGGAGGAAACGAATTGATTCAACATCAGTGGAAGCAGTGGCCGCAGCAATGCAGGAGGAGACGAGTGGTGGTGTGCAAATGTGTAGTGCACAGAGACTTGCCCGAACACTGGACGTTCGCGTGAGCACGGTGTATAAAATCCTATGAAACATCCTTCTTTGCTATCCATTCAAAATTACCCATGTGTACGGGCTGCTTCCTGTTGACCTGCCAGCATGAGAGACCTTTGCTTTAGAATTTCTTGCTCGCATGGAAGTGGATATGATTGGCCACGAAAGATTCTGTGGACAGACAGAGCCCACTTACATCTGACAGGATATGTCAATACACAGAATTGTCGAATATGGACAATGGAAAATCCACACGTAAATCAACCAGTACCACTTCATCCTGAAAAGGTCACTGTGTGGTGCTGGTTTACGGCATCATTACCATAGGACCATATTTTTCGAAGAAACAGGTGCTTCCGGTCCTGTTACCTGTACTGTCACTGGTAAGCACTATGAGCATCTTTTGCGCAACCACATCATTCTGTCTCTCCAACAGCATGGATGTGTGGATGGGATAATTTTTATGCAAGATGGCGCACCTCCACACACTGCAAATCCAGTTAGGCAGCTGCTGAAATGCCATCTTAATCCATGTGACTTCTGGCTATGGGGCTATCTAAAAGATGTTGGCTTCAGTATTCCAACTGCAAACTTAGCTGCACTGAAGGCGCATGCATTGTGCAACACATTCTGAATGTGACCCCAGAAACACTGCAATAAATTGTGGAACATGCTGTTTCTCAATTTCAACTTGCAGAAAACAGTAGACAGCACATTGAACATGTTTTGCCCCAGTCACACGGAAATTAATAATCCAATTTGATTGATGCTTTTTATGCAGTTGTTAGTCTCAGGACAATTAATAACTGATGTGATTGATGCTTTTTATGCAGTTTTTGGCCTCAAGACAGTTAAAAACCGATATGTGATGCTTTTTATGCGATTTCTGGCCTCAGTATAATTACAAACCGATGTGAGTGATGTTTTTTATGCGGTTTTTGGCCTCAGTATGATTAAAATCTGATTTTTTCCATCCGATGTGATACGACCTTGCTGTGGTGGATGGGCGTATGTAACTAACAGTATTGCACCTGTACACCCTGCACACTGAGTAGTACAGTTTGTTTAATGTCAAACATACACCTTAGGCATTGTTGTATGATTCATTCGTCATTTGTAGTCGACCACTATTAACCCTTTCCACTCCAATGTCGAGTGCCACTCGACATCGCGAAATTTGTTTTCCGCTCCGATGTCGAGCCTCATTCGACACGACTTTTCGAAGCTCTCAGACGTATTTTGGGTCTACTAGGCATTATTGCTGCAGTGTGCTGCCATCTAGGAGAACTAGTGTTAACTCGGTGTCGAACAGTAGCAGCTGTGTTAAGTCAAAGATTGTAATTATTCCGTTCAAGTCCACGCGCTCGAAATGGCTAGTTCTTCACGTACAGTACTTTCTGAGGAAGAGATTTTAGATCTTTTAGAGCAATCTCTAAGTGAAAACGAGAGTGAAAATGATTTTGATTATGATAGTGATTCATTTCAAAACAATTAGAGTGACAATGGCGAATAAAACAGTGACAATGTGCATGTTTCTGGTGATTCAGCAGAGGATTCGTGCCGAACACGGACACTGACTTCACAGATTTTCCCTTTGATGAATCAAAGTGTGGTTTTATAACACAAAGGCAGAAAGTAGTTCTGTTCCATCATCGCCCTTCGGATTCTTTCAATTAATTTTTACAGATAACCTATTTCAACGAATAGCAGATGAAACGATTAGGTATGCTACATCGAAAATACGTAAAGTGACACCACTTCCACAACATTCTGCATGGTGGGGCTGGAGAAATGTTACCATGGAAGAAATAAAACGCTTCCATGGTGTGCTACTGAATATGGCAGGACTTTTTTTCAAGAGAATGGTTACAATCATCCAACTTCTTTCCAGACTGTTTTAGTCGCCGACGATTTATGCAAATTTTCTGGGCACTTCATGTTTCTAATTCGACGAGTGCTACACATGTCAACAGTCAGGTTCAGTCACATCTGAGTAAAGTGACAAATGTACTGAATTACTTGTCTGGCACGTTTCTCGAAATTTATCGACCATATCAGTATTTAGCTGCTGATGAATCTACAGTATCGTTCAAGGGTCGTGTATTATTCAAAATGTACAATCCTAAAAAAAAAAAAAAAAAGAAGGGGGACTCTGTGTTTATGTCATTTCGGATTCATCAAATGGTTATATCTGCAGTTTGATACCCTATTTTGGCGCTGTAACAACTGAGTCATTGATTTGTCCACACTTGAATTTTTCTGAGAGAATAGTTCTTCAGCTGCTAGCTAATATCAGAAATGCTACAGGGCAATCAGTGTATCATTTGTACACTGACCGTTTTTATACAAGTGTTGCATTAGCTGATGAGCTGTTGAAACAGAACATGCATCTAACAGGAACGATTCAGGCCAATCGCAAAAACCTTCCAGCTGCAATCAAGAAAGGAGCTCCGTGTCTAAGGAAGCACAAAATAAAACGACTCCGCAACAACAAAATGATGGTTCTAGCATGGCAAGATAAACGAACAGTTCTCGTGCTTTCTACAAAAGCCAATAACTCAGTGTCACTTACAGAAAGGAGAAACAGAAAGGAAACGGAAGAAATAAAGAAACCAAATGTGATTATTAATTATACTTCAAAGATGGGTGGAGTTGATCCATCTGACCATTTTATTTCCAGTTACGGTTTTCTAATGAAAAGTCTCAAGTGATGGCGAAAACTATACTTCAGGCTGTTGGAGGTAAGACTTGTAAACAGCTATTTACTATACAAGAACCACTGTTAGAAAAACAACTAGACAATACCGTCTCACAAAGCATTCCGTAAAAGTGTTATAAGAGGATTAGTTGCCGAAGAAAGAACTCAAGGACAGAAACGAGAACGTCGTTCAACTTCTGACGACGAGGAACGCTTGAATGGAAAGTTACACATTATCAATGAGCTTCCTGGGAACAAGCATAAGGATTGTGCAGTGTGCTCAGACAGAAAAAAAGAAAGGTGGCAGGCGTGAAACTGTGTATTACTGCGAAATATGCTCACGAAACCCATCTCTCCACCATGAAGAGTGTTTCAAAAAATACCACACAATGGAAAGTATTGTACTGTAAAAGCTTACGTAAATATATGAATGAAAGCACACATTATGTTTTAATGTATACCCCAATTGTTGGCCAGCGGCCACATTGTTTCCACAAAGACATCCGCAGAAATCTCTGTGGTGCACTGCCGCCCAGGCAGCGGCGATTTAAATAAGAGCGCGCGGAGCAGCCCTATGTCTGCCATACGGAGTGCAAAGGGTCAAATTATGATGCTTACAGTGCCATCTTTTGCTACATTTTGTAACCATTTATTTTTCTTCTGCCATATGTCTTCCCCCTTCTCCAGTAATATCCCATTGCGATTTGACATCATTCTGACCAATGATGTTATTTCTAAAGCGGTTTCAAAGTTTAACTTTAATTATAATCACCTTGTATATACAAATATATTTAAAATAATGAATAAAATATTTCTTATAGATGCAAGTGGTCAATGTGATATGATATACAGAAACATGACAGGTATTAGGTGAGACTAGAAGCTATTGGTTACACATCGACATTGGTATTGGTTACACATCGGATCCACTTCATAGCTCGAGGAGTGGCTTCTGTGAAGTCCTCTTCTGATCCACTGAATTTCCTAGTAGGGCACACTTTTGTGAAGTGGTCCAGAGTTTGCTCACATGCTCCACAGCCACAGCTTGGGTTATCTATGAATCCCCAGTTTTAAAGCATGGCCTTGCATCTAAAGTCGCCACTTTCGATACAGTTCAGCTTAACCCAGACTCACCTAGCAAAGCTGAACCCTTTTAGTGCTTTTGAGGGATCAGTTATAAGGTGATAATTACTGACTGAGTTCACCTTCAACTCTATGAACAGCAGCAACATCAATAGTCTACACCACTGTAGAATACTTTGTTCCTGTCTGGCAGAGAAGTCACCACACCAACATGGTAGACGTGCAACTCCACGATACCATGCGTATTACCACTGGGACATTAAAATCTACCCCAATACCATGGCTCTCTGTCATTGCCAATATAGAACCACCGAAACTAAGATGGTAGAAAACATCTATTAAAGAATGGGAAAAAATAACACAAATAGATGACACAAAATGCCTACCTATTCAAGATGTCATTAAAAATTTACCAAATCACCGATTGAAGTTACAAAATTTGATATGGAATAACAACTACATAAGAGGAGAGGACAGCTTCAATCTTACAGACACTTGGAAAAAGGTTTTACATAAATCAACATTCAACTTTCTCACAATCTGGTATATTTCTGTTGGCGCTTGTCACCTCCTATAATCTGAATAAATTTACATATGGTATGTGGCTGTAATCTCTAATGTGTTTGCCTTCATATTTTAACTACTGACACATTGTGTGTTCGATATACAATTGATGAAATAATCCAGTATTTATATGAACCACAATGAAAAACTAGCCAAAGACCACAAAACAAAACACGCACAGTGTACCAGACCACTGACCACTAATTTATCATGTGGATTCAGTCTGTATCAGGCTTGGCTCATGGTTTCCATGCTAGGGTAGACTAATGCATTTACCAGTCAGAACTATGGTTCCAGGGTTCTCTACACAGTTACACATTATAAAAATGTTTATAGAATGTAACTAATTTCCTTTTTGTAATAAAGTACTAAATAACAGTAAAAGACAAGAATTATATGTAACATGTTTAGATGATAACATCACATTTCCTGACACTTTACTGCAACAAACCATGTTAAAAATGATGTATTTTGGAAAGATCTACAATGCGGTGTGTTGGTTGATACGGTGGAGGGGACCAAACAGCAAGGTCATCGGTCTCATCAGATTACGGAAGGATGGACAAGGAAGTCAGCCGTGCGCTTTCAAAGGAACCATCCCAGCATTTGCCTGAAGTGATTTAGGGAAATCACGGAAAACCTAAATCAGGAAGGCTGGACACGGGTTTGATACATATTACACACACTCAGTACAAGCAAGAACACTCAGCAGCAAATAGTTTGGATTTCAAACAGGACTTTAAACTGAAGAACCATTATTTATATTGGTAGATGATACTCGAGAACAAATAAATCCCAAATTACTACCATTGGGAATATTTTGTGACATGGCTACGGCATCTGAATTTGTTGTAGATGGATGCTGGATGAGGATGGGCTGTCAGGATGCACCATATTAAAACTCATCCGAGTTTCCCAAGTGGTTTATTATTTCCAGCTACAGTGACCCCATTCCTCTCAATCTGCGTCACCGGGTCCCGCAATGCTGAGGGCACCACTTGGCTGTTTGCAAAGCGGCTTGGCAGAGGAATGGTTGCGCCAGTGACCCGTGCAGCGCACTGCTGTGTGTCGGCCTTGTACAGCCGCGGAGTTGTGACGATATCAGGCTGCACCGGCAGTTGACTCAGTGGTATCTGTTCCTGCCACCCAGGAGAGCTGTAAGGTGACCCACAGCATGCTTCCTCCGAGTCATGTACTCATAACACCTGGGTTGGGCCAGTGAGGCCCCTTCTGCTTGTAACTTGCGCCATGCACACCGCTACGTTTACTCTTTTCAGCAGGTCTACGGCCCTGTGGCCTCCATTCTACTTTGCAACCACTGGTAGCATAACTTACTGTCAACAAGCCCGCGTCTGGCTGCAACTTGTGGGCTCCGAAATATTGCACTGAAGTTAACCTTTTCCCATATTAAGCAGTGGTGCCATTACAGTGTAAACCATGATAACTTAGTACGAAAGTTCAAATATTATGAAACTGTAGATGCAGAAAGTTCACGGTTTTTTTTTATCTTATTTGAATGACAGAAAGTTATGTGTAACAACATAGTGAAGGGCACTCAGAATATGAAGCAATCAGACATGGTGCACAACAAAAAATATGATCCATTTGTAGTTTCAGAAGATGCAAATTTTGCAGATGATACAAATATAGGAATAAAAAATAGTACCAGTCCCCTTACTGAAAAAGCAGTTAATGAAATAATTGAGAACATCAACAGACAATTCAAGGCAAATGGATTATCACAGAATTTTGACAATACTTAACACATATAATTCAGTACTTCTCTTGGAACTCCATATGCTATAACAATATGTTTCTCAAACAAAGAAATGCAAGCAGTAGAAAGTGTTAAGTCTTTGGGATTACAGTTAGATCACAACCTCGGCTGGAAAAGCCAATGCCTGAAATGAATGAAGTGCCTTGTTTCAGCTACGTTTAGAGTACACATGATTAATGTTACAAGTGATTTAAAAAGGAAAAACAACTAGTTTATTCTACATACTTCCATTCACTAATGAGTTACTGAAACATTGTTTCGGGAAATTCAAGTTACAGGGATAGTATTTTCAGAATATTATTTTGTACATCCATTTGTACTTATCATAGACTGACATGGCTAACATGCTCATCAAATATGAAAACAGCACTTTGACTGGTTAACTGGTGATTTGTACAACATTTTTGCATGTGAGGTATAAAAGCTGTACTTACAGTGAACCACTGATAAAACTTAGGCTCCTCAGTACAGCCATTTGTTGAAGCAGCACAAAGTGTCCCTGGGTCTATTTGAAGTCCATCGACTCTGAACTGCAGCACCCTTCTACACTCGGATGACAAAAGCAGATGTACAGTAGGTATAAACGGGCAGTGGATTGATGGAACTGTCATTTGTACTCTGGTGGTTCATGTGAAAAGTTTTCTGAGTTGATTATGGCCACAAAACAGTAATTAACAGACTTTGAATGTGGAATGACAGTTAGGACTAGACACATGGGACATTACATTTCAGAAATCATTAGGGAATTCAACATTCCGAGATCCACAGTGTCAAGAGTGTGATGAGAAACCAAAATTCAGGCATTCAGACCATGGACAATGTAGTGCCAACAACCTTCACTCAATGACTGATAGCATCACCATTTGCATAGAGTTGTCAGTGTTAACAGACAAGCGACACTGCAAGAAATAACATAGAAATCAGTGTGGGACATACGATGAATGTACCTGTGAGGACAGCGAGGTGAAATTTGACATTAATGGGCGATGGCAGTAGATGACAGGCACAAGTGCCTTAGCCTACAGCGCCTGTTCTGAGCTCATGACCATATCGGTTGGCCCCTGTACATGTGTTCTGGGCAGATGGCTTCTGAATTCAGATGGTAAGACCTGGTGGTAGGGTTTAAGTGTGACATGGACACATATCATCAACAAGGTATGTTGCAAGCTGGTGGTAGCTCCACAATGGTTTACGTGGAATGGACTAGGTCCTCTGGTCCAATTGAACTGATCATTGACAGGAATTGGTTATGTTCAGCTACTTGGAGACCATTTTCAGCCTTTCATGGACTTCATGTTCCCAAACAACAATGGAATTTTTATGGATGACAATGCGATGTCACTAGGTCACAGTTGTATGTGATTGGTTTGAAGAACGTTCTATACAGCTCAAGTGAATGTTTTGGCCACGCAGATCACCCAACATGAATCCCATCAAACATTTATGGAACATAACTGAGAGGTCATTTTGTGCACAAAATCATGCATCAGCAACACTTATGGACAGATATAGAGGCAGCAAGGCTAGTTATTTCTGCAGGAAACTTCCAACAACTTGATAAGTAAAGTCCAGTTGCTGTAGTACACCAGGCAAAAGGAGGTCCAATATAATATTAAGAGGTATCCAGTGAATTTTATCACCTCAGTGTATATGATCAATGGTAGCAGGTGAGTGTCATGTGCACCAACACAGCCCAAAACAGTTGTTGATTCCCTACCTGACCTACCAGAGACCCTATTCAGTGGCATTCCCTGTTCCTCAAAAGCTCTTACCCTTGTTGGATAATTGCCAAACCCAGACGCATCATAGTTGTAGACAAAGCATGATTTCTCGTTAGCTTTTAGTTCACATCTTCTTGTTGTGTCTTCACAACCCTTTGTTGATCTTTGCCTTCTTAACAGTTTCTTTCCATTCTGCACTCTCATTTGCTTCCCTTCTCCATCCTCTGATTCCCAGGGCTCTGGTGTTTCTTCCACATTTTACAGCCATCATTTATGTGGTCTTCCACTTAATTTTATTCCTATCAATTTCGATTTGAAGACCTTTTAATTGGACCTACAATATCAGCTCCTTGTATAAGACAATCCAACATAATTGCTCCATGCTCTCCAGGTACCATCATTATTTTTGGATCCCTCCATAATTTTTCCATAGTATTCATTGTTCAAATTTTTGAGTTATTCATCAGAGCTGTTTAGTGCCCATGCTTCACATCCATATGTAACCAGTGGCCTATCATAGCCATATATACAGGGTGTTACAAAAAGGTACGGCCAAACTTTCAGGAAACATTCCTCACACACAAAGAAAGAAAATATGTTATGTGGACATGTGTCCGGAAATGCTTACTTTCCATGTTAGAGCTCATTTTATTACTTCTCTTCAAAACACATTAATCATGGAATGGAAACACACAGCAACAGAATGTACCAGTGTGACTTCAAACACTTTGTTACAGGAAATGTTCAAAATGTCCTCCGTTAGCGAGGATACATGCATCCACCCTCCATCGCATGGAATCCCTGATGCGCTGATGCAGCCCTGGAGAATGGCGTATTGTATCACAGCCATCCACAATACGAGCACAAAGAGTCTCTACATTTGGTACTGGGGTTGCGTAGACAAGAGCTTTCAAATGCCCCCATAAATGAAAGTCAAGAGGGTTGAGGTCAGGAGAGCGTGGAGGCCATGGAATTGGTCCGCCTCTACCAATCCATCGGTCACCGAATCTCTTGTTGAAAGCGTACGAACGCTTCGACTGAAATGTACAGGAGCTCCATCGTGCATGAATCACATGTTGTGTCGTACTTGTAAAGGCACATGTTCTAGCAGCACAGGTAGAGTATCCAGTATGAAATCATGATAACGTGCTCCATTGAGCGTAGGTGGACGAAACTAAAATGAGCTCTAACATGGAAATTAAGCGTTTCCGGACACATGTCCACATAACGTCTTTTCTTTATTTGTGTGTGAGGAATGTTTCCTGAAAGTTTGGCCGTACCTTTTTGTAACACCCTGTATATATGGCTATGATAGGCCACTGGTTACATATGGATGTGAAGCATGGGCACTAAACAATGTAAAAAAAGTTGGTTGTTTGGGGAAAGAGACCAAACTGCGAGTTCATCGGTCTCATCCGATTAGGGAAGGACGGGGAAGGAATCCGGCCGTGCCCTTTCAAAGGAACCATCCCGGCATTTGCCTGGGGTGATTTAGGGAAATCACTGCAAAAAAAGTAACAGAAACCATTCTAAGCAAATAGGAGGAGGCTGAAAAGTGGAAGGAAAATACAGAATAAAGGAAACACACTTGAATACAATATTAGACAAGAAATCAGGTAAGTGGAAGAAAATGTGATGGGGGCTATATTGAGGTGGAAGGAAATTGACAAGGCACTAAAAAGAATAAAGTTAAACAAGGCACAAATGTTAGACAACATTCCCTCCGAACTGTAAAATGCTTTGAGGAACCAACCATGGCTAAACTGCTCCAGCTGGTATGGAGATATATGACAGAGGTGAAACACCCTCAGACTTCAAGAACAACGTGTTCTCTGATTAAGATAATCTTGTGAGTAAAGTTAGAGTGAGTAGAGCAGTAGGGGCCAATCACCAGCCAATCGTAGTTTTTCCTCACATGTCACATGCTCGTTCTGTTGCCTGTTTTGTAGGTACATGCAGAGCTTGGCTAGTGTGGCTGGCTGCACACCGGTAACAGTACCCCTGCCATTGCTATCAGCCAACCACAAGGTTATTTTAATGGGAGAATCATAATCACAACACAAAAGAAAGTAGTTGTGGACAGGTGTATTACTGAACCACCGGTTTAATAACTCATTACGGCAAAATATTAACACAAAATTATTTAGAAAAGGATGGAACAAACGATTAAAGCTGGCCTGGGCTAAGATCAATGTGGGTTCACGAGGCAAAACTGGCCAACAAATTATTTTAAAGGATCATTTGAACAATGCCAAAAGGCAGATTAAAACTGTGTGTCCGACCGAGACTCGAACTCGGGACCTTTGCCTTTCGCGGCAAGTGCTCTACCATCTGAGCTACCGAAGCACGACTCACGCCCGGTCCTCACAGCTTTACTTCTGCCAGTATCTCGTCTCCTACCTTCCAAACTTTACAGAAGCTCTCCTGCGAACCTTGCAGAACTAGCACTCCTGAAAGTAAGGATACTGCGGAGACATGGCTTAGCCACAGCCTGAGGGATGTTTCCAGAATGAGATTTTCACTCTGCAGCGGAGGGTGCGCTGATATAAAACTTCCTAAGTTACATATCAGCACACAAGGACACAAAAGGGAGATAGCACCTGCGATGGGAATGAGACTGAGACAGGACTGCAGCATATCCCCAAAAAAATTATAGACGGCAGTTTATTGCTTCGGCGCTTTTTAAAATATTTTATTTTCGTAATGAAATCTTCTCCTAAAGAAATCTTCCTCATGTGGCCTATGAAACTTACGGCCTACTCGTACAAGCTGTGAATAATAATAATAATAATAATAATAACAACGCGGGTTTCAGAAACATTAAAAATAATTAATTTTCCAGAAGTTAACATGTGTGTCTAAGCAGAAAAAATATAACTACTAGTGGCTCCCCAATATTGCATTCTACTACCAGGTACAAATAAGCGGCTGTAACATCTTAGTAAAGTACCCACAAGTTTATCACAAGTACCACTTAAATATTGAAAAGAAAATTTCTATTCATGATTTGTTTTATTTCATAACACGTTGTACGAAAATCTTATTTTTCACCGTGCCATTTCCCAGTTTTGTAAATCACGAACAGTTTAACTTTACCAATATCGCTATTTCTTTACTTGGTACCTCACATTATTTAAGAACAGCACTTAATAAAAGAACGGACAACAGGAAATAGAATGGTTTCCATCGTTTGCCTTACATACCATCACTCATAGCACTTGTTTTTCGCTGCAGCGTCACTCTACAATTTACTGCCACACCAATAGCAACAATAATAACAACAACACCCACGCTCGCAAGAAACGCTGTAAACAAAATCAAAGGTAACACGAAAAGAATCAGAGGTAATTCGGCGGCATTCTCGTGTATCGACTTTTGGGGCAGTTCAACATACATCGATATCACGCGAAATATGAATTCAAAAAAGGTAGAATGAGATTAATACCACAAAATTTGAAGATATTTCGCCACTTTACATAATGTTTATTTATACAGCTGAAAACAAAGCTCCCCTCCCCCTCGCTTTTGTTTACTATTCAGACACAAAAGCAAATGACTCGAGACCAGTGCTGTCTGATTCCGGGTACCACGAAAAACGTATTTCATCCTACAGGCTTACTAATAGTTGTGATCTAATTTGTGCATTATACACTTCTGAGACACGTATCGTCGCCCAAGCAATCATTCCCCCTATTTCAGTGCGAAAAGAATTATATTTTTGAGAATTTTCAGACTTTTACGAGTGTCGTACATGTCGTATTTTGTGGTAAGTCGACGTTCACGAGTTACTGTTGAGAATCCAACAAACTTCATTAGCGACATCTGGTTTGAGAAAACACTTTCCCGTTACTTACAGTGTAGCTATTTAAGCAAACAGTGCAATATTTAAGCAGAGAAATATGTTCACCTTTTCTCTCTCGTCAACCAGTTTCTTTTAAGGAAACATTTGAAACTTTCAAGGTGTATGACCGCGATGTGTAGCTCTTACGAGTTTGCTGTGGCGCAAGAGTGTAGAGAATTCTTCCATCATTCAAACAGTAATTATTCAGGGATAGACATGTGCTACAACCATCTGGTTTTATTCACATATTTAACGAAATACAACTTGACAACGGAAACTAAACAAAGATCTGTCAAACTGAAAAACAACGAGGAAACAGAACTTCGGCAGAGTTAGATCAGAAAACCAAAGAATAATATACACTTTTAATCCCCATCCGAATTCAATGCTTTCCACACAGTGCCCCCTGGTGGTAGAGGAGAGCTTCTGGGATGTGCGATTATTTATAGCGCACTTGGCGGCCTTGTCATGGACAGACTGCCGGCGTCTCTGGTGCTTCCTGTGGGCTAGTTCTCTGAGTCAAGGCCGACCTTGCAATTGTGTGACCAATCCCACTACTGGGTTGACTTGAAGACGCTGATGTGGCGTCCCAGTTTACTGTTTCCGCAAGGGAATGTCAGGAAATACGTCAGTCTGACCCGTCTCAGTGACATCTTTAGCAGCTTATCACTGCATATTATTTGACTGTACAGCCATCACATTTTAGTATCTGTAAGGGTCCGGAGTATGGTGGTTGTAATGATGGGTGCACTACATCTGTCCTTAACATCATGGGCGAGTATGTCTGCTCTCCAAGGCGGTACGCTGTTGAAGGATGTAACACAGAAATTTGAAGCTTTACTTGTTGCAGCAAATATGATAGTTCTGACTCCACTGATAGCTGTTATTCTGAGAAAAACTCGTCCTGCAGGTATAATATCTCCCCATAAACCACCTCTGCTTTTGGTGCTCCGACCTCTGTCTTGGCATTGGCCCATTAAGACCAATCGCAGTGTGGTGGTCCAGGTGTTCTTGTAACATTTAGCGCAGCTTTTAATGCTCTTTGTCACTACTCTGCCATCCCATTCCTTTTGATATGGTATATGATTGTATAATGGTGATTAAACCCACATAACTTGGATAGGTGTTGACTCAAATAACCACCCCTGATCCATAGTGACATGAGTTGGACTGCTGAAACAAGAATGCCAAGCCATTAGGAAGGTTCTTGCTGTTGTTCCTGCCGATATTTCACTGATTGGCTTTCCCTCCGCCCACTGAGTGCATCTGTTAAGAGCGGTAAATATGTAACGACGCCCCTCAGATGGTGGGAGCGGACCCATGAGATCTATGTGAACATGGGAGAAATGATCTGTTTTTGTGTAAATTCTCCCACTAACATGTGTATGTGTTTGCCAATTTTGCATTGTTGTCATGTTACACATTTTCTTTTCAATTGACGACAGTCTTTTTATATACTGGGCCACACATACTTCTATATCATTAGTTTAATGCTGGCTTTGGGATTTGGATGGACGAGATTTTGAATGCTGTCAAAAACCACTCTTTATAGCATTATGGGCATGAATGGCCTAGGCGAGGGTCTATACACATCACACCAGATCAAGTCCTAGGTACCTAATAACTGCAGTTGTTTGAGGTAGAGAGCTTTCTGTTGCTACGGTCGCAGGTTCGAATCTTGCCTTGGGCATGGATGTGTGTGATGTCCTTAGGTTAGTTAGGTTTAAGTCGTTCTAAGTTCTAGGGGACTGATGACCAAAGAAGTTAAGTCCCATAGTGCTCAGAGCCATTTTTAGAGCTTTCTTTTGTTTTACAAATACTCCTGCAGCCGCTTGTCTGTAGTTAGCACTGTGTTGAGGTGACTGTAATTTCTTGTATTAAAGATAGCATGATGATGATGATGATGATGAGAGATAGCACCGATTCTGGAGAAAAAAAAATCAAGTGCTACATTTCCTGCCCCTCTTATCTGACTTACAGCTATTGTAAACTGAGCAATAAATTGTAACTGGTGCAACTGTCGGTGAGAATAACCCTCCTTAAAATGGTTCAAAAGGCTCTAAGCACTATGGGACTTAACATCTGAGGTCATCAGTCCCCTAGACTTGGAACTACTTAAACCTGACTAACCTAAGGACATCACACGCATCCATGCCTGAGGCAGGATTCGAACCTGCGACTGTAGCAGCAGCGCGGTTCCGGACTGAAGCGCCTAGAACCGCTCGGTCACAGCGGCTGGACAACCCTCCTTATGCTGGTTAAAAGTGAATGTCATTGGTTTGTGCTCTGTATACACTACAAATGTTCTAGCTTCTACATAAGAGCGAATTTGCTGCACAGTTTTATAAAAGGCCAGTAGCTCTTTGCCATATGCACTCCAGTTGGCTCGAACCTCTGTCAGTTTATGGGGAAAAAGCCTAAAGCCTTCCACCTTTTCTCAACATATTGCTGGAAAGTTGTCCTGATAGTCTGTTGGTTAGCGTTCACAACTACTGATAATAGCGAATCTTGGATAGGGCAGGACAAAGGACAGCTTGTAGCAAGCTGCCTTTTACCTTTTCGAAAAACGGAGGGAAGATCGGGTTTAGTGTCTCGTCGGCATCAAGGTTGTTAGAGATGAAGCACAAGCTAGGACTTCGTCAAGGATGAGGAAGGAAATTGGTCACGCCTTTGCAAGTAACCATCCTGCCATTTGTCTGAAGCAATTTAAGGAAATCATGGAAAACCCGAATGCAAGTCCAGTGTGCTAGCCATTGCGCCATTTCACTCAGTCACCTTTTCGAAGGCCCCACTGCATCTCTGGCGTCCATGGCAGGGAGCATCAGCACATGATGTTACTTGACAGTGCTGCATATATCTCTGCTGCCACAGGTAGGTGACAGTAGTAGAAGTTAAATGTTCTCAGGAATCTTCTTAAATGCTGAATGAGGAATGTTCTTAACGAACTCTGTCTTCTATTGGAGCAGACAAATACTGGCTGACTGTATGACTGAGGAATGTTACAGCCTTTGTCGCAGAATCAGCAGTTATTTATGTATCCTGTCAAAAGCTGCACTGAGGTGGCTCTCACGTAATGCAGCTGTTTTGGAAAATAGCAAAATATCATCTAGACAGATGAAACAGTAATTTAGCCCTTTAGCACTTCATCTACATAATATGCCATGACTGGATGCCATTTTTGTAGACCAAAAGTCATGCGTAGATACTCAAAAAGACCAAAAGTGTTTTAGGGGTGTCTTCTACTGCCTTTTTGCAGTCAGTCACGCTGATGATTGTATCTCCAGCTAGCACATTAATGGAATATCCTATATTGGGGACTGGGTAGCAGTCTGGAATGGTTCATGTGTTTAAGGCATGGTAATTTCCTCAGTATCTCCAGGTGCTGTCTTTCTTTTTCACTAAATGTAATGGTGATGCCCACGGGTTGTCAAGTCTATGTATGATGGTTGCTTGTAAGATTTCATCAAATTCTCCCTTGCTGCAGAAAAATGGTCAGATCCTAGTTTCTGTGACCCTTGAGAGAATGGTCGTCCAGGTGTTGATATGGTGCACCATGGAAAGAAGAACCTTACCTAAGTGGTTGACATTTATCCGTCTACCCTCTAGTACTGAATTATGGGGTGAAGTGATGGTGTTGGTAACACTTCTGCCCATAGTACCTGTGACCACCTGACTGCCCATTTTAACCCTTACCATACTGAGATTTATTTCCATTCCTTGTGGGTGAAATCTGCTTCCAGTATTGGCTCAATAACATTAGCAAGCTTGAACCTCCATTCGAACTTTTTACTGAAACCCAGGTCAACTGTCACTTCACAATGGCCATATGTAATGGGCGATCTGCTGACTGCTGTAAGGTGGAGAAGTGTGCCCCTTGGTGCGGTTTCGCTCTGTCTGTATGATTGCATACTTACATCTAAACTTGAGTAGATAAGGTGGCAGCAGGTAGCTTTCTTGTCCTTTACAAACAAACGATGCAGTGATGTAAATGAGCATGCTTGATTCGCTGTGTTTGTGATCGTGGTCGATTTGTCGCTAATAACTTGGCCAATCTTGAGTTGTGTGCCTTGGCTATATGGATTATGTCACTGACGATGCTTCCAGGACTAGTAACAGCTACTTCGTTTACTATTTGGTATTCTTGTTGAACAGTGCGGCCTGCTGTGCCTTTTGCAAGTCACTGAGGCTGTTTGGGAATGCACATGGAGACATGCACCTTGTGGCCTGATAAACTAAACACCCATGGTCCAGAACTCTGGGTGACGTTGTTACCCTTGTACTGTTTGGCCGTCTGTTTGATTTTACCAGCAGGGTGGATGCTTGTCTTCCTTATTTTGCCCAGTGCAGTTCTGCTTATTTACCGTCAGTGTTGTTAATTGCTTCTGTAATATGTCCATTTAGCATTTAAAACTTCTGAGCTGTTCGTTAACGTTGGTTTGCTGATCCTGTCGTACATCCTTGGTCTCCCATGAGCTGATGTCATAAGCTACTTGCGTCACCAGTGAAGTATTCACTTCCTTTTCTACAGTGTGCGCTTTATCTGTCATTGAAAGAAAGGAATTAATCTCGATTTTCTCACATACTGCCACGGCTGCCTTTACTGGTAGCAGTAGTTGTGCAGCTATATGCGCCGTAGCTTTGCGTTTGACATTTCTTCTATGTTGATGACTCTCCTTAGGTGACAACAATTCCGATGGTGTTCTATCACCGATAACCTCGAACTATAATACCTTCTGCATGAGATGATCCACCGATTTACATATCCAGTGTCCGTAATGTGATGATATTGCTGCTGCAAGGGTGGCTTTAATATAATGTCCAGAACAATTTGGAATATTATTAAAAGAGAAACAGGTCAACCAGGAGCACAGGAAGATAGTATTACCATCAAATTGAATGAAAACTTTACGAACAAAAAGTCAGAAGTTGAAATTATTTTTAATAATCATTTTCTAAATGTTGTGGATATAGTAGGATCCAGGTGTTCATTAGAAGATGCTGGTCAGTTAATGGAAGAGGCCATACCTATGCAATTTGATACAATTGAAATCTCACCCACTTCTCCCTCTGAAATTAGGAAAATAATAAACTTGCTTAAAAGCAAAAACTCACATGGAATTGATGGCATTTCCAGCAAAATACTAAAAACTTGTTCTCAACAGATAAGTAAGATTCTCAGCCACCTGTGTAATTGCTCTCTGGAACAGGGCATTTTGCCTGATGGACTGAAATATGCTATTGTTATACCTTTGCATAAAAAAGGGGATAGATCTGATGTCAACAATTACCGTCCAATCTCCCTTCTAACAGCTTTATCCAAAATTTTTGAGAAAGTAATGTATTCAAGAGTAGCTTCGCATATCTGTAAAAATGAAGTACTAACAAAATATCAGTTTGGTTTCCAGAAAGGTTTTTTCAACAGAAAATGCCATATATGCTTTCACCAATCAAATTTTGAATGATCTAAATAACCGAACACCACCCATTGGGATTTTTTGTGATCCCTCAGAGGCTTTTGATTGTGTAAATCATGAAATTCTGCTAGACAAGCTCAAGTATTGTGGCATGAGTTTGACAGTGCACAAATGGTTTAATTCGTACCTAACTGGAAGAGTGCAGAAAGTTGAAATAAGCAGTTCTCATAATATGCAAAGATCAGCACATTCCTCTGGGGAACTATCAAGAATGGGGTTCCATAAGGGTCGGTTTTGGGTCCTCTGTTGTTCTTAATATCTATTAATGACTTGCCATTCTATATTCATGAAGAGGCTGATGATACAAGTATAGTAATCACACCTGACAAACAAGAATTAACTGATGAAATTGTCAATAATGTCTTTCAGAAAATTACTAAGTGGTTCCTTGTAAACAGACTCTCACTGAATTTTGATAAGACACAGTACATACAGTTCCGTACAGTAAATGGTATGACGCCATTAATAAATATAGACCTTAATCAGAAGCACATTAAGGTACAATATTCAAAAATTTTAGGTGTGTCCATTGATGAGATATCAAATATGGCATCATATTTTGGGGTAATTCATCACTGAGGAAAAAAGTATTTATTGCACAAAAGCCTGTAATCAGAATAATAGCTGGAGTCCACCTAAGATCATCCTGCAGACATTTATTTACGGATCTAGGGATATTCACAGTAGCCTCTCAGTCTATATACTCCCTTATGAAATTTGTTATTAACAACCAAACCCAATTCAAAAGTAATAGCAGTGTACATAACTGCAATACTAGGAGACAGGATGATCTTCACTATTCAAGATTAAATCTAACTTTGGCACAGAAAGGAGTGAATTATGCTGCCACTAATGTCTTTGATCACTTTCCAAATAGTATCAAAAGTCTGACAGATAACCAACAAGTATTTAAGAAGAAATTAAAAGAATTTCTGAATGACAACTCCTTCTACTCCATAGAGGAATATTTAGATATAAATTAAGAAAAAAAATTATAAAAAAATTTAAAAAAACAAAAAATAAAAAAGTTATTATATTAACTTAATTATGTTGTTACATTAATTTAATTATGTAATGTATTGGAAAATTTTACTCATTTCACATCATTATGAAATATCGTATTCATGATCCATGGAACTAGTTAGTATTAATCTAATCTAATCTAATCTCTAATCTGTCCGCCCATCCAAGCAATTAATTGCCACAACAAACTTCGTATTATCGTTAGCTACACTGCTTTACATGAATGTTAAATCTAAAATTGTGAGCCAGAGTTCTGGTGTCTCCAGTAGAAACGTAGGAATTGCCCTTTCATCCACAGAGTGGAACTATGCTATATTCAGCCAGTGACTGCGGTGATAGCTCCATGTCATTTCGTGTTGAAATTCGAGTCTGAAGCTCACTAACCTGCTTCTGCGTATCCTCTTGCAGTCGTAAAAGATTCTAGTGGTCGCGGCCAGCAGTTCTGTGCAATGTGATGTGCGAGTGTTTCACACGTGTGTCACGCCACGAGTGTTCGATTTCACGCTCACAAATTAGTTACACGCCGGCCATCATGAACGATGTGTTTTGTCCATTAACTCAGTACCGTTTCCTCTTACATTAGTTTGTAAGAATTTATATGTTTATGTTTACTCTATGTTGAGTCCTGTGATTGCGCATAGTGATTAGTAGCGAGTCAATAAGAGTCTTAAGGTGGATTCGTAGTTTCGACAGGCCATAGTGTAGCCTACTTGGCGAGCGACTGTTGCATTAAGTACACAGTGTGAACTAATACGAAAATATTCCCCACTCACTGCTATTTCGAAAAGATCTTAATATGTAGTGGAAGACAATAGTACATTAAAATATTTTATTTTGTACACCGAAGGAAATTGCAAAATAACGATACATGTCTTGTTTAATGAGCTTCACTCACGATTTTTCCAGTGAAATGGCGAAAAGAAAAACCGGGAGTAAGACTGATGTGGCGTGCAGAAGTTTAAAATAAGATTCGTAATAAATTAACGATGAACGGAAAGTAGCAGAAATATACGTAAACATAGTTCAAGTACACTAAAAAGGCCCATCTACACATATCGTAGACAAACCATCAGCTTCTGTAGAAGTGACGTTGGACACCTACATTTTGAATTTTTCATCGTAATTTTTATTTTTATGTTGCTTAACAGATAAAAACACTGTTGTTTTAGACATTCTGAAATATTTGTCGAACGATGACTCCTCCTCTTCCAGCTGCTTGTAAAGAGTATGGAAGTCTCCTTCATAGTCTCATTTCTTTTCGCTTTTCTAACCTAGACTCTTTTTGCTCTCTGTTTCTCATCATCAAGGGCAACAGCAATCTTTGAAAACTACTTTAAACTTAATTTTGGCATTTTATGACGATCTACCATGAACTACGAAATAGCGCCTCTGGTGACTATTTTATGAACTAGCTGTAACGTCACGACGTTCTTTCGACGTTGACGTGCCGTGTAGTGCGAATGCTACGCAATTCCTCTGACCGTCGACGTTCCAAAACGTGACGGTTACGTCACGGTGGCGTTCTGGCAAAGGTGAATCCATTCACCTTTATTCGTTCTCTCACGAGTCTTGTCTCGGCGTACACTGCGTCTAAAAGACGTTCTGTATTATTTGACCTACGAACGAATAAAGCCGTTGTTGTCCCAGTAAGGAGATATCTTTTGTACGTTATTATTCGCAAATTAAGCAGGTTAAGCGGTCGGGCGGGCTAGTACTCAGTCCTGCAGCCAAGTTGGTGACCACAATGTGATTTACGACTGCCTGGTGCACAAGTTAGACGAAGTACTATCGCAGGATTACGGAAAATGTGGCAACGACCAACTCTACTGTGTCCAGGCTCGCCGTACGATCACCAGCTTTCTCGCCTCACAACCCTGTACGTTGGATTGCTCAGGTCGATGCAAGTTGCTTCTATTTGGGAATTACTGCGACGTCACCAAGTAAGTACTGGTTATGAGCCAACTGAACCAACAGCACGCGGCTCAAGTGCAAGATGTGATAATTTCGCCTATAGAGAGTGGTGCATACGACCATCTCAAAACAGAACTAATCCGTCATGTATCTGCTTTGCAAAAAGAGCACCTCTGCCAAATTCTGACACAGGAAGATTTGGGGATCGCAAACCATCCCATACTTGCGGCATTTGCGAAGCAAGATCGACAGTAGCACGGAACGGGGCAGCTGCTGAGTTCATCTGCAGTAGGCGGTTGCCGCCTTCCATTGAAGTGATCGTCACATTGCAGTTTGATGTTCCTTTAGACCCAGTGGCAGGGATAGCGTCAAGAAGCTGTATCACTTGTGCCTACCTGTGTAACAACTGCGCAGTGAGCAAGCCAGCACGCCACAGTGTAATGAGCCTACTACGACGCTCTGACGGCAAAGGTGGACGTACTGACACAAAAAATTGGGCAGTTGTTATCTCGCCGTAACGTCAGCAGCGACCATGGTTGATCCAGACCTTGGAAGTGCTCACATAGCAGATCGTTGACCATTCGAGTACGCCTGGGACAGAAATGCAGCAGAAGGTATATTGGTACCACAGCAAATTTGCCAATGAGGAATGTTGCTGTACCAAAGCCTGTGCATACTAAAATGCCAGTGGTAGTTGGATGTAGACGCTTTGTCCAATTGCCGGTCTGAGTCACAGCGTCTATTGTAAGGAATCGACATACAGGACAGAAATATCTGGTTGAAACTGACTCCGTTATGTGTATCTTCCCACAATCTATGCTACACCAGTGTAGGCCACATATGCTGTTCCATCTAGCTGCCACAACCAGTTTTCTATCGAGATGTGAAGCACCCACTGATTTGAGCTGGATCTAGGCATGTGCCAGGCATTTATTGGGACTTCACAATTGTCGACATTGAAAAGAAGATAATAGGAGTGGACTTCCTGGTCTACTATAGCCTTCTGCCTGACATCGTCGACACACGCCTGGTCGACCAAAGCACTGGACTGATGGTTGCAGGATCCAAGCACCATGCAACCACTCAATCAGCCAAATAGATTAACGCTGAAGACAGTGAGTACGCCACCCTACTTCGAGATTTTCCATCATTACAAGACCGCCAAGTATGCCTCAAGATGTGAAGCACAACATCTTGCACTATTTAAAGACTACGGGGGAGACTACCGGGGATCCCCAACATGACAGTTAGCCCACGATCGGTTAGCAAATGCAAAGGCAGAATTCAACAGCATCATTCGATTGGGCATCATGTGACCATCCACTATTTCTTGGTCTTCAACGCTGCAGGTTGTGCCAAAAATGTGCGGTACAATTGAGCGCTGGTATTCTCAGCATCAACAGAAGAACATCGCCAGCATCTCATACAAGTTTTCAAATGGCTGGACAATTACGGTGTTGTTCTCAACACAGTGAAATGTATTTTTGGTCAGCCGCAAATTGATTTTCTTGGCTGCCGATTTACCCCATCGAGCTCCATATCTCTACCTGAAAGAGTGGAAGCTATCCTGAAGACCACCTGGAATGTGACGATTTCTAGGGATGCTAAATTTTTTTCTCAGCATATACTACAGGCAACAAAATGAAATGAGCATATGGCATCGTTGGCTGGGAGGCCCCATTCGGGGAAGTTCGGCCGCCGCTACAGGCAACCGAAATTCAAGAACTATTAACGGATTGACACACAGGTCCGAAATACAATGAAAATGCATCAGTGACTCTTGGACAGATTGCATGACTGCTGTGTTCAAACAAGCAAAACAAGTAATAGCAGGTGTTGCACTGTTGGGGCACCCTGAGCAACCCATGTCATTAACATTGGTGGTAGACAGGAGCCAGGCAGCAGTAGGTGCTGTTTTGCAGCAACACAACAACAGCATATGGCAGTCTCTAGCCTTTTCTTGCGGAAACTGTCAACATCTCAATGGAAGTGAAGGGCGTATGACTATGAACTGTTAGCAATATACATGGCAATCAAGTACTTCCGTCCTCATTTAGAAGCCCATGAGTTTACAACTTTTTGCTGCAGTAGCATAACTAGCTTATGTTTATTGCACAGTTCACCATGGCCATCTAACATACATCCAGAGTCGAGAATGTGGTTGTCTCTGTCGAGTCTGTAGTGTCTTCATTATTGATTACACAGAGCTTGCAGAAGCACAATAGACCGACCAGGAACCGCAAGATCTGTTGCAGGAAACAACTTCATCTTTAGATTTGCAATTAGTCAACGTTCCTTGGATGACCATCAAGTTATACTGCCTTGTATCAGCAGAAACACTACGGCCTTTTTCACCAACAAGATTTCGGAAGGACGCCTTGAAATCTTTACAGAGCCTGTCACTCAGACGCACGATCTACGTTACGCCTCATCACACATCGTTTCGTGTGGCCAGGAACAAAGAAAGACTGCCTTGAGTAGACATGATGCTGCCTACAATGTTAGCGTTGCAAGGTCAGCCAGCACATATGCGCACCGATCAGCTTCTTCCTCTCCACCACGACGCATTTTACTCACGTGCACTTGGGTGCCATGGGACCACTACTTCCTTTGAATGGTCAACAGTACTTGTTGATATGACTGACTGATTCATGTGTTGGTCAGAAGCGGCAACTGTCGACAACACATTTGCAGAAACAGCATATTCTTTGTACTAAACTGGGTATCACAGTCCTGCTGTCCTCTGTACATTAAAACAGATCGCGGCAAGCAGTTCGAATCGGAATTCTTCGCCAAGCTGTCAGTATTCTATTGCATGACTCATCACAAAACAACCAGCTACCACCAGGCCAGCAACGGCATGATAGAGCATTGGTCAGCAACACTAAAATCAGATCTGGTGTTGCATGCTGCCAGGTGGACAGAAGCTCTGCTGATGGTTCTACTTGACCTGCGGAACACGTACAAAGCCGATGTGTATGGTTCCTCTGCAGAACTGGTGAACAAAGAGTCACTTCAATTGCCTGGATAATTTGTAGATGTGACTCCGCAGCCTGATACAGACTCATCTACCTTTGCTGGTCGTTTTAGAGTTCATGTCAAGCAGATGGCCCTCTACAGCCGTCCAGAGACTGAAGTGTTGCCACATTTGTCCACAAAGGCCTCAGTATGTGCACACACATGATGTCGCATACTGGTTGCGTCAGACTGGCTCTACAGACACCACAAATCAGGCCACACCATGTCGTCAAAAGGGGAGATCACACCCTGGACATTCTGGTCGATGGCAAACATTACAATAGACAAGGTCAAGCCAGCATACATTTTCCAACAAGCCGCCGCCCCCCCCCCCCCGGCCTCCCCCGAAATTCGATGGACGCAACCCCATCCAGCACCTATTCCAACAGCAGCAACTCCGGCACCAGAGCTGGCCATGATGCCAGCTGCGAGGGACCCCTGCACCATGAGATCTGGTTGACGTGTCCACTTTCCAGCGCGCTTCCTGAACGGCACTCGGCGCTCTGTCTCCCCCCCCCCCCCCCCCAACCCTCACTCCAAGGGGACTGTTGTAGCTATCGTGGCCAGCAGTTCTGTATTTTGTGGTGCGCAAGTGTTTGACGTGTCTGTCATGCCACGCCACGATTGTTCGATTTCGCACTGTCAAATTAATTCTGCCAGGAACGCTGTGTTTTTTGTCTATTAACTTTGTGCCGTTTACTTTTACTGTATAGCAATTTATATCTTCATGTTTACTCTGTGTTGAGTTCTGTGATTGTGCATAGTCCTTAGTAACGAGTGAACAAAATTCTTATGCATTCTCTTATGACTCTTGTCTTGGCTTACACTGCGTCTGAAAGACGTTCTGTATTTCTTGGCCTATGAAAGAATAGAACCATTGTCATCCCAGCAAGGAGATATCGTTTTGGGTTATTTGTCGTAAACTAAGCAGGCTAACCAGTCGGATTAGCCAGTACTCAGCCCCAAGACCAGAAGCTATTTTTCCATTTGGAACCATTTAATATCCTGATGCACAGTCGCTGTTTGATTCTGTACAGTTTCTGCTTTCTTTCGTATTTCAGTGGTCACCAATTTATAGGACCTTTGCATCACTCAGGCAGTAATAATTCATGCATACACACATGCTGCAACCAACTGGTTTAATTCTCACATTTAACAAAATACAGCTTGACAACCGAAAGTAAACAAAGATCTGCCAAACCAAAACGCAAAGAGAAAACATACACTAGCAGAGTTAGGTCGGATGACCAAAGAACGATATGCACTTTATCTGATTTCGATGCTTTCCACAAGAGTTTTCTATAGATATCATGACTGACAAATCGTTTTTCATTTAGTTTCCCCTTTCAACAGTAGGACATATTGTCTGTATTTATGTTTAATCACCGATATTTTAGAATTTGTTAGTAATAATAACCTCAAGAAACCAAAAATTCGAGACTCGAAGTTCCAAATAGCTTCAGCGTTCAGTACATTTTGTCCCAGGTTCTTATCTTTGTTGTAACACATATCACTTTGTAGAGTGTTAAGTGCATTAGTTCTTAAACGTATTTGTATTCCCTATAGCAGAATAGATTCAGAGATTAAGAGAGATGCAGCAAGCTTACTTTCAAATTATTTGATAGCTACTGAACCAGCCTTAATACAGCCTCACGGCGAATGCTGTTCTCACACTTTTGATGCTTTATAATCTGTACGGTGAAAGAAAATCCCAGAAAGTTAATGTTCACGGTGTACAGCTGTCTCGCACATCTGCCACTATCAGTCACACATTGGAAAGGTTATTTTGTTTACTTTTATATAGTTATACATCAATGTTCTTCAGTTGCAAGTGCCTATGGCTTTCAGGCTGTGCCCACAGCAGCCCTCTCAAAATACTCTCTAAAAGTTGCAACAACACAGGCAGCTAGCAGGGATCTTCTTTTACTGTACATAGTATATACACCGTTTCTTAAGCTGATGGAAAGCTCCCTGACTCCATTCAATTTTTTTGTGCTGCTGCAAATGAATTTGTAAGAAGGCCTACTGAGATATATGTACCAGAAACACAAATAGTACCTCAAGTACTTCTCACTCCTGTGGATTCTGTCTCCTTGTAAGTATAGGACAAATCACTAATCGACCACATGACTGTAGCAACGTGACTCTATGTCTAGGGGTCCTGTACAGAACAGGCAGGGATACATTGTGTTTATGTGGGTTGCATACATTCAGGAGCAAGCATCCATTCAGTGGCAGACCTACTGTTATACTGATTGATTTATACCCTGTGGGATTTTAACTTTCGACATCCTGGGAATAATCCATCCTTCTAAAAAACGCATCACTCCTATCCCTCCCCTCCTCCTCCCCTACCCCTCTGGAAAATCCCCAAACCTCCTCCTCCCCCTTGCCAATACAAGCACATTCTTGATATCAAATTAAGTGACTAATTAATTAAATTGATCAATTAATTACAGTCTCTCCCTCTTGAGAAATCCCTCAACCCTCCCTTTCTCCACTCTACCCCTCCCCATCTGAAAAGTGATGGGGAAAAAATTGGTCTGTACTGAGCTGCTGGAGAGGAAGAACATAGGGTAGTTTATTTTCTTTATTTTGAGTGCTACCCTGTTGGCAGTTAGCAGGAAAAGTTCAACCTCTCCCCTCTGCCCCATCGCCCTGCACCCCCACCCCATCCCTCCCTGCTGTACCACTGCATTTTTTGAATTTTGTGTGCTTTTGAAGGGGGTTTCTGGTGCACTTTCTTTGTCACCCCTTCCCCCCCCCCCCCAACCCATAGTTCTGTTCCATGTCACAATTCTGGATATCAAATTCATTGATTAACTAATTAAAATAAAACTGTCAGAAACTAGCTCAATTGAGCTACCCCCCTTAACCCATTGTGACACTTTCGGTATTCTCCCATTGAACATGAGCTACTTCAGGCCAGACCTGAGTTATCAGAATAGCTCACTCGCATTCTATCAATTTGATTGACTAATTAATTAAATCGATATCCTTTCTGTGTGGAGCAGTTGTCCTTGGTGGATACATCCCCCTTCTGGAAATATTGATTGACTGACGGGAAACTGATTACAGAGTGTGGAATATTGTTTATTTAAACAATTTATGGGGTACAGTTAGTGGAATATTTAAACAATTGCGGCGCTTTTTCATTCTGATTACATAAGGAATATCGTCATGAAGCACCATCAGACGTAATTACACTGTCACCGATTGCGCTAAATATATCTGGCGATCGGTGGACTGTACCATGCGCTGGTGTCCAAGCAGCCCTAGAAGCTGCACTATGAACCAGCCACTGGGAGCTGCGGCGCGCCCGAGGCCCATGATACCGCACCGTACCGAGAGGGACGCCATCATGGCTTCTGTGAGGCTACTTGCATGATCCTACTGAGGCCACTTAGTGCGCATTCCATCGATTCCCGCCCTCGTGGTATCATGTTTGCTGGGTCATTTGCTCACTCTGGGGCTGTGTGGTACCGAGTGGTGTGTCGGACAAGGAGCTGGATGGTTGTGCCTGAGTACTTGGCGCCCTGGCCATTACAGCTAGTTAACACTGTTGACCAATGGATCATGGGGGCCTGCGTTTTCCTGCAGTGTCGACCATTGCTACTGGCGAGTTTAGTGGTTCAAGGAGCAACTCTCATCGCGTGTAACCTGGTTACAACGTGCATTAGACAGCTGTGGTGTGCTAAATACGCCAGGGTGTACTGAACAACTTGCTAGAGCCACAAGCTGAAGGGCAGTATTATCTGGTGCCTACCTGGAGTCCTGAAGCTATTGACCTCCCTTCCATTTGTTTGAAATTATCTATGAAGTTGATTTAGTAGGCAATGTATCTAAGGACTGCTAATTCTGCCCAGTATGAACTGGCCAGAAATCCAGTTTCTTAATGCCTTTCGGTGACCTCTTTGGGGCTGTGTGTCTCAATCTGAAGGTTTCTGTATGTGCCATGCTAGGATTTTTCAATGTTAAACTTGTACTTTAAATCATAGTTTGTTTTATTGAGTATTTGATCTACTGATTGTAATTTCTGTTTGTTGTAGACCTCATGGACCTTGCTGGGGCGAGTTACTGGATTTTGCCTGCAACTAAAGTTGTGTGTGCCCAGCCTAAACGTACACAGGTGCGGGTCATGCGTGTGTATTTGCTTACTCTGTGTCGAGGAGCCCTTTGGGTTATAGTTGTACAGTTTAACTGGCCATCTACCATTTGGTGTGTATCCCAATTACAGTGTCTATTAACGCCTAAGGGGCCGTACTAAAGGTTTACCGATACCTTGATTTGTTAAATCTTGTTGGATATATTACGTAATTATTCGTTTAAATGACCTTGTACATTGCTTTTTGTTATTGCTGGGAGGGTTAACTTGCAATGTTATGAGCAGGCACCTCCCATCCTGAAGTTTCAATAGTTGAATTTTCAATTGCTTGCTTAAGTATTACTGTGTGTATTAATTTTTATCAAACTTGTTTGCTGTTTATTGTTTAGGATATGTTGACAGCTTTGTATCAGCAGTGGTTGATGAGTTGGGCATGGCAGAGGCGTCCCTGGATTAGAAAGTAACTGATTCAGTAATTCTGTTATTTTAAGTCCCTTGTGGGCATTTAATGAAATTCTTTGGGCAAACTGAACACTGAGTTTCTTCATTTCTTTAAAAAATTAAGGGTTTTAGGGGCCTGATACTTTATTTATGTACTTAACGTGATTTCTGTGAACCAGGGCTGTGACCAATCAGTGAAGTACTACTGTTGCTTTGGTTTTACGTGTGAACGGTCTTTGGGCAGCTGCAGAGCAGAATAACCAGTGGAGATGTATCTGTTTTAATGTTTTTTTATTTAATGTCTGTTGAACTTATATTGAACTCATGCTGTGGGTTGGCCCTTGGTTGTGGGGAGAGAGTGCCGCCACAGGTATATTTCATTAATTAACTGTTTGTAGTCAGGCTTCCATTGTGTTGCATAGTTGCCATTTTTAGTACTGTTTCTATTTTTATGTATAATACAAATGATTTTATACATTGTGAATTTAATTTAAAAATCTTAACCATTTGTATGTATTTGGTAAGAACCTAGGTAACTGTCAGTTGATTCATGATTGAATTGGTATTAAACAAAAATATTTGTTTGGGAATCATACACTACGAATCAAGTTCCACATGTTTTCCTTAACTTAAGCCTGATCCTTGTCCTTGGTCTCACTGTCGATCAATATTGAAATTACACAATGCATACTCAGTTACTAGAAAGCTCCACTACCCATGACAGCAGATGCAAGCTATCTTTTTGTGACCATTCATTAGCAAGGTCACCCTACAGACATGGTCCACTTTGTTCATGGTGGCGTCCTATGCTGTGAAGTTCCCACCTCAAGTGGATACTTCTGATTGCATAACCTGCACAATCTGCTCACAAAACACACTTTCGCACCACTTTAGCGGAAACAGCTGCTCTGTGTGTTCGCCCTGTTGTGCAGATACTCACTGAGGCAGCTCACAACACCACCGGCAGAGGACACTAGGAGAAACAACCTCCTCACCACTCCTCCTTCCAACCCCCTGCATGCCTCCCCCACGAATGTCTGGTTACTTCCTGTCGAACAAAGCATCTGGTGGCGGCAACTCTTTGACATTGATACCTGAAAAATTCCTGTCGAAACACATGCTCTCTCTCTGTCCCTCTCTCTCTCTAATTGTCTACTTCCTGCAAATGGAGCGTCTGTCGTGTACCACACTAAGCCCTCCTTTGTCCTGAATAAAGTAGTGGAGACCTGGTAAATCCCCAGCTATGAACGTCTTGGAAGTACTCCCTCACTCTATCAGATTGATTGAATTGTTAATTAAATCAATAGCCTTTATGTGCAGTCAATTTTTCCTCGCATACTACTGGTGGATAGTGGGTCTGGTATATTTGGTGGGATTCAGTCCCACAACTGCCCAGTTTCCAAACCCTACTCTCCCACCTTTAGCGTTTTTCCCTTTCATGCTGTTGGTGGATAATGGCACAGGTGGGTCATTTGGCGGGAAATCCATTACGCTGGGGGCAGCTGAAAATTTCAAATTTTTAATATCCCTTAGCCCGTACTAGCGGCTAGGAGCCGTGAATTAATCAGCTATTCGGTTCAGTAGCTTTCCTGATCATAGTTAATATACATCGCGAGGTGGCGCGTTTAGTCTGCACGAGAGAAATATTTATTCCTTGACTTAGCGATGCTCCAGGGCGAGTGAAGAAATGTCAGAAAATGGGTATGTGACCTATCTATGTTGCGAGACAGGATAACAAGAGGACGTGTATGAAGTGTGTGCAATGAAACAGTCATTGTTAGCCGCAGTATTGAGTAATTAGTGTTTTTTGAGATTCACAAGCGATATATAACGTTAATGTGGATTTAAGTAACATCCATAATACAGTTGGTGCGTTCCAAAGCTGGTTTCGCGTATTTATTTTTGATCAAAAGATTCTGTTTATGAACTGTAATGTACAAGCTAGTATAGGACTTCGAACATTTGGTGGTCGATGTTTGCTATAGAACCTGCTTCAATAACACAGTCAAAAGCATAGAGAAAGTTTTCTCTGCTAAAACGAACTCATTTCACTCGCAGACAATCATTGAATGACCAAATGCGAATGGCAGTATCCCAATTCAAGAAGATCCTATAAAAGTTTTCTTTCTCTTACATTTCAAGAATTTTACAGGCGATCATCATAGTCAGCAGTTGCTTCTACACCACGAGAGTAACTTGTCTACATTTACAAAATTACGTACGCTGAGGGATTAGTCGACGTCACTCTGGGAATTGATATTGTGCTTCACAGGCATACAAACAGAGACACTACACACACTAGTTCAATAACAACGAGTTTAATATTACCAGCTTAAAAACATTAATTTCTTCTTCTTAGCCAAATTTCAGCTCAGTCGCATGTAATATCCTCAAAGAATTTGTGGGAGATAGGGCATCGGGCTGGAAGTATGTGCTCACAGTACCACTATCAGAAAGTGATATTGTCGATTGGGTTTTTAAAGCATTATATAATCCCTAAATTTGTTCTCTCAGCTACACCAGGACGAAGAATGAGGAGGAGGAGGAGCAAGGGAGGAGGAGGAAGGATCTAGCACGTGATTAGATACTAACAACAACGAACACCACTTCCACCTTGAAAGTTATCTAAATAAATAAAAAAGGTGAAAGTTATCTAATTAAATAAATAAAAATATTGACTGAAGCACTCTGTATCTGATTGTAAGCTCTGAGCTCTAATAATAAATAAAATGACGTAATGAAACTTGTACTGTTGTAATGTGAAAGCAAAGCTGCACTGTAATAATAATTAATTGTTGTAATGAAATCATAATATTGCCATTGCTTCCTCACTTTAACACAACTTAACATTGCCTGTATCCTTACTCAAACACTGCTTAACATTGTCACGCTAACTCTAACACAGCTGAACTTAGACTACCTACTGCGCCAGGGGCGCCGACTTATAAAAAATATTGGGGGGGGGGGGCATACTGGGGGGGTCTTTTCCTGGGAAATTTTCTAAATTTTAGATGAAAAATAGTGAGCTTTAAAGGTCTTTTAGCATTTTAGATTCATATGATCAACACTAGAAACCTAGACTCTCGATAACTCGACACTCTGGGAAACTTGACAAGCCTGACACATTTCTTGGCTTTGAAAAATGAAACAGAACTTAAACACACACAGTATTTTTGTAAAAAGCTAATTTAATTACAGTAATAATCATGCTTTAGACTATTACAGAGCAGTGAATATATAGCTCTGAAAAGACTGGAATTATATTTAAATAAATCCTAAACTGACAGTATGCCTAATACTTTCAGCCAAAACGTATGTAAATAGTGGGTTTTAATTGGGACTTCCACCCTAAAAATATTTAAGTATTTGAAAATAACTAATACAGTACTATAGTAATATAGTATCAGTACTAAAATAGTACTAACATTTCGAAATACAAAATTTAACATTATGTATGTATTTAATTCTCTATTTTATAAAGATTTTTAATATTGCTCTAAATGTCATTATTAGGGCTACAGTGTCTTTAGAAAGGTGTAAATGTCGACCATCTGACTGTATTACTGAACATGAAGTTGTTGATGACTGGTCAGATATCCAGTTCATCCAAAACATCTTGGTGGGCATGAAGAACAGCCAAGTTGTTCAATTTCTTCTGTCCCGTTGTTGATTGGAGATATGACTTCAGACGTTTAAGGGCGCTAAAGACCGATCTGCTGTTGTTGTCATAATAGGAACTACTTGGAGAAGCTTAATGCACTTCGCTGCTTCACATATCATTTCTCCAACTGCAGGTTCTAGTGTAATGTACTTTCTTACATCATGCATGTTTTTAAGACGAGTAATTTTTTATTAGCGATATCGGCTAACATATTCAAGTGTAAGCGCAGTCTCTCAATGTCTAGGTCATTTTTAAAAGACTCAGTTGATTTTTCCAAATTTGTTTCACTTGTGCTTACCAAAAGCAAACACTCTTGTTCAACTGCAATGACCTGTGTGAGTCCAGTTGAAGCAAACCGCTCAATAATGCAAGATTGCACTGTTTCAGAAACTTCAACGTAAATAGCTTTGTAGTATTCCTTTGAGGTTTTGAAAGTGTGCAGTGAGCTGGCTTCGTTGTTTTGATACTACTTTGGTGTATGAAGATAGTAACTGTTCCAAAAGAGCAGATACCAATGATGACCATGAGACTTCTCTAGAAAGAAATGATAATTAATCGAAACCCTCAGCTGCCAACAGGTGTTGATGATATACCTCAATGGGGACAGATGAAAATGTTTGTCCCAACTGGAACTCAAACCTGAGAACTCCTGCTTACACGGCAGATCCTCTATCCATCTGACCCACCGAGGACACAGAGGATAGCGCGACTGTGGGGACTTATTCCTTGCACTCTTCCCATGAGACCCACATTCCCATCTGTCCACAACCTACATTCGTAATGCCCCTAAAGGATATTTGCCCATTCACTCATTACTCATTACTAGTGCCAACTAAGGTGACGATTCCCGTAAGAGTTCAGGCAAAGTGTGTGCATTCGCACAGAAGAAGGTCAATGGCTGGGTAGCCTTTAACTACACGAAGATAGTAACTGTTCCGAAAGAACAGATACCAATGATGACCATGCAGCTTCTCTAGAAAGAAATGATAATTAATCGAAACCCTCTGCTGCCAACATGTGTTGTTGATATACATCAATGGTGCCCTGACCAGGACTAAAACCCAGGATCTCCTGCCTACATGGAAGACACGCTATCCATCTGAGCCACCGAGGGCTCAGAGGATAGCGCGACTACAGAGAAGCTTCTTCTCTGCGAATGAGCAGCTTGAACTCTTACGGTAATCGTCACCTTAGGTGGCGCAAGTAATGAGTGAAAGGGGAAATATCCTCTAGGAACATTACGAATGTAGGTTGTGGACAGTTGGGAATGTGGGTTTCATGGAAAGTGTGTAAGGGGTAAGTCCTTGCAGTCACGCTATCCTCTGTGCCCTCAGTGGCCCAGATGGATAGAGCATCTGCCATGTAAGCAGGAGATCCTGGGTTCGAGTCCTGGTTGGGGCACCCATTATCAGCTGTCCCCATTGAGGTATTTCAAAATACCTATTGGTAGCTGAAGGTTTCGATAAATTATCATTTCTTTGGTATACTTTGATTCCAAGGAAGCGAAGGATCATCAACTTGTGAATCTTTTTTTTTTTTAACAAAATTACCAAAAGTGTTCAAAACTATCACGCCTTCCATTCAATACACAAATCAAGCCCTCATATATTTTTCCCAGATCAGCAACACTTAGATGAGAGCATTGAATTTTTGTGTCGACATCCTCTACTGGCTTCATTGCATGCCAATAAGGACGTAAAAGGAAATAAATCTTGAATTGCAACATCGACTCAAGGTAGCCTGTTTTGTAAAATACCCCTGTTTTGTTCTCTGCAGAAAATGTTTCAAAGATACTCTAGAAGTTCTTCAAATTTTTTCAGTGTTCTCAAGATACTAGAAGCTTGTATAGTCCATCAAGTCGGGCAAAAGGGTCGTAGACCAGCTTGATCGTTGGTGCTCTCACAGCGTATGCTTCTAAAAAGTCCCATCCTTTAGTTGGATTCCCTTACAGGGTTTATTAAGTCCTTGGCTGAAGCCATAATATCCCTCATCGACGTAAGTTGGCAGAGACTGTCTACAACTGCCAAGTGTAAACTGTGAGCAGTGCAGAGCATTTAATGTGCTTTTGGTTGTACACCCAAAACTAACTTTGAACCTACCTCTCATATTCGAGATACCATCATAGCACTGTCCTCTTAAGTTATCCATCGGCAAATCAAGACGAGCAAAAACGTCTTTTAAAATACTAAACAGAGTTTCTGATTCAGTGTTGGGGGTCTCTTATAAGCCAATGAAGTCTTCGTTGATAATTAAGGAATGATCGACAGTATGAATACAAAATGACACTTGTTTCGTCAACCATCATAGAAAAATGTTCAGTCTTCTTGATTGAAGCCAATACGTTTCTCAACGCAGACTTTCGTAGCAGATCAATGATCTTGTTTTGTATATCGTGGGACGTGCACTTATACCCCGAACGCCCTAACCAATCTTTGAACTCAGGTATGTCATTCTTTCGGACTTCCAACAATTGAAAAAATTTGAGTTTACATCTTAGTGCCCTCTAAATGCTACTCCTTGTTGGCATAGAAATTGCACAGTGATAAAAAATAGTCTCAAGAGTTAAACGGCCTTTCTTCGTATCATTATTTAACTGTTCATTCAATTGGGAGGCCACATTTTGGTTAGTGACAGAATTTAGTTTCAGAACACCTTCTTCATGTGTAAACGTATTTTCATGAAGACGGAATTTTTCCAAAGCCTTTTTCCAGTTAGAAAACCCTACGGAAGTAAATACACCTCCTTTTTTTTGAAGAAAATTGTAGTAGATTTTTAGTATCTGCAACTTTACAGGTTTTGCAAAAAATGTTTTCGGTAGATGCTTCATATTCTAGCCATGTATATTTGATCAACCAAGACTTCTGAAATGATTTTCACTTACTGGATCATCCATGTTTCGGCTGTGAACGGTTCTCGCCTGAAGATGACGAAGTAATTGATGACACAATAATTGTTAGAGGTTGACTTGCAGTATCATCAACTTCCAAGCGCGCCTTTTTGGTAACAAATTTATCCATTGCAAACTTAATTCACAATACACTAAGAGACTAAAGTAAATGAATAAAATATAGTCATATAAAACAGGCCACTATACACTAAAGTAGTAACACTAAACACGTCTGCAGCATGCATTGAACGAAACTATTCACACTGGATGACTGTGACAGCAGGGTGGGCTTTATACAGCCTCGGCATCAAGGCGACGCGAGGCGGAGTGTTCCAGGTGCTTCTGCCCCAGTCCTTTGATGTCGCCACGGCCACAGTGCTGGCTCGCCAGCGCCAGACTTTACACAAAGGTTTGCGCACCGGGACAGATTCTAAGTGTGCCTGCAGCACCTTAACACTATCGTGATTCATAGCAATTGTTTTCAGTTAACCTGCTTACTAGTGTAATAATTATTTGTTTTAACTCGTTACTGAATGTATTTAAAAAGGTAACTATTGTCAAGCAAGGAAAATAAAAAATTTCAACATAATTTTTGTGATTTTACAAAGCATAATATAGCTAATAATTTTCTTAAATTTTTTCTTGGGAGGGGGGGGGGCAGGGGACCCTCCGCCCCCCACCCCTAAACGAACGTTTGAGGGGGCTTGGGACCGCTCAGGCCCATGGAGTCGGCGCCTGTGTACTGCACCCTCGCGCAGCTCAGAGATACTAGCTTTACTTCTGTGATACAGCTTACAACAACGCTGCTCGATTCAGATACCAAAACTATACATGACACCTATCAACCTTTCTGCTGCAAGACAGAGTGTACCGGACTGTATTGAGTATCAGTAAACACCACACACTTAAACCACATTCATTTCATCGCAGTAGTTGTTACAGTTAGATGTTGGAGATTACTTAAACACTCGTACATCCCGAGTGCTCATGTCCCAACGTCCACATGCAGCGCCTCAGGCCAGAGAGTTGCATAGCCCTAGTTGCCGCCATTGACGCACTTCTCAGCGATTGCGCCAGGTCTGCAGCCAGATCTGCACTGCCAGAGAGGACCGCCCAGCCATGGAGCGTGTCCAGGATGACCGAAATGGTAGGAATTCGGATGTTGTCAATATGTCCAGCACCAACACTTGTCAGTGATCGATACTGAATCTTCTCAAATATCCACATAAAAAAACGAAGAATACTAGTTCGTTATTCACCTGCCCAGAGGGCGACATGTTGAAGTCAACTGCATCTCCATTTCTCACCTGACCGAGTCTGGAGGCTTGCACCTTAAGCCAGAAATGACTATTCATTCTGGCTACTGGCTACCTTCACCACACACCCTGACTCCATGAAGAGCCGTCCCAGAAAACCAGAGAGAATGACTTAAGTTCTTAATAATGGAATGTTAAGAAAGTTGGTGAAAAATGTGTGACTTTGTAGAAAACTGTAAATTGAAGAAATAGGGTGCACTGTTGAATAAAGGGCAATGGTACTAACATTACAGAAGGCACAGGACAATTATCTGTCAATTCCTACAGAACTGTCTTTCCTTTCAGACAGAGTTAATGAAATATCAAATCCAATGTACAGGCACTAATTGTATATGAAGTGTTGCCTTATATAATAATATTGTGACAGAGACATAAAATAACTGCGTTCAGAAGAAGAACTTTCTATTATTTACTAGAAAGCGGAAAATTTATCAAAGCTTTACATTTCCAGCACACTGCTACAACAGAAAGTCAAGATTAATGCGATCTACATGGTTAAATTAGCATTTATTCAAGATGCAGCACTTCATAATTTTATGATAACAACACTCGCAATCTGAACATATGCATTTCTCAAGCTAGGGAACATTTCAAACTAAAGACACTTGAAATTCTGTTTTTTCCTGTATTGCTATTCTCACTGTTAGGACACTTTTCTTTCAAATGTCCCAGCCTTTTGTATTTACAGCACATAAATTTTTCTTGCTGTGATGTTGGTGGCCCACACGATTTGACAATATAGGGTCAGCGTTATTTTGCAATGACTATACAGGAGTACCATTTCAGTGAAAAAATTTTTGATTACCTTGCCAACTCTTCACTATAAAAGCACTGCCACTCATAGATTCTTCATCCATATTGAAAAACTTGTTTTTAATGGCATCTGTTGTAATAGGAATTCCTAAATATTCAGAGGCCATAATCATTTGAGAGTATTTTTCCTGTAACCCTGCTAACAATAATGACTGAATCTATTCATCACTAATTGCAAAACCAATTCTACATGCTGTAGGACAAAAAGTGTGAATCTGTGTATAAATATGTCTACTCCTACTATGCTTAAAAGCAATGCAGATATTGCTGGAAACAACTTTCTGGTGTCATCTTAGCTTTGTAAAAATTGTAGTCACAATGTACCTCTTTCTAATATACCTAACTACTCTTAACAGGACCAGTAGTAACCTACGTTCAAAAATAGGTGTACACTGATGAAACACCTGAACATGAGACCCCAGGGCTCAATACGCAATGTGGACTGAAATAAAAATCACGATTTTTGATTGAAAGTGGTTAGTTTTTTATTTGGCAACAGTTCTGTATGGTTTTTGACCATCATCCACTACTGATTTACATAGCTTGTCATTTAGTCACAGTGTTTTGGGTGCAATGATACTAATGTTTTCAATAATTTTTCTTGCAAAACCAGAATCATTAAACGAAGATTTCAGTTTCTGTCACAAGTATACCATGGCTTTTGCTTCTCTTATACGCACATGTAAAGGTGGATCAATAACAAGAATTATATTCGCTTTTGTCTGGGCATCTTCTGTTTTAAATACTCGCGAGACGCATTTTTCCCATACTTTGTAAAAAAGCATATTCTTGATTGCAAATGCAACAGTTCTGATGTCCTTTCAGTATTTTATGAGTTTCAAATAAGAACACATTAGCCCTGATCACTTCACCATAGTTGTTTCCATAATGCTGAGAGTTGTGTTGCATGTGGATTCCGCCTGTGATGTACTAGTACTGAGAGAACTGGCAGATATATTACTTAACTCTTCATTAGACCACTTTATGTTAAAAGAAACTAGCACTTTCTTCTGCACTCAGTGTTACACAATAAACAGATATGACACACATCACACAAGATAAGGTCAAAGGGAAGACATGCATATACAAAAAAAGAATCACTAAAGATCATGTCTCACAGAGATCATCATCATCATCATTATCAGTGTTCTGCCAAGAGGCAGGTTTTCACATGATATTTCTCCAGTCTGTTTGGTCGTCTGCTGTCCTCTTCAGGTGTGCATAATTACCTCTTCCCTTTATGTCATCTGCCATCTTGTATCTCCTTCTTCCTCTCAGTCTTCTCCCACAAATGAGTCCTTCCAAAGCACCTGCTAGCAAGCACTCCCTTCTCAATGAATGTCCCAACGAGTTCTTCTTCCTTTCTCTTACAACCTTCAGCAGACGTCTTCTCTCACCAACCCATTCCAATACTCTTTCATTACTCACTCTTTCCATCCAGCTTATTCTCTCCATTTTCCTCCACATCCACATCTCAAATTCTTCTAACCTTTTTTCATCCTCTGGTCTCAGTGTCCATGTTTCTGCCCCATATTGTGCCACACTCCAGACAAAACATTTGCCAAGCCTTTTCCTTAGACCTTTATCTAATTTGCCTCATAAGAGTCTCCTCTGTCTGTTGAATGCCTCCTTCGCTATGACAATTCGAGTTTTCACCTCCTGATGACACCTCAAGTCTTCAGTTATTGTGTTTTCAAGATATTTAAATGCACTCACTTGGCTAATGGTAGATTGTCCTATTTTAACACTGGACAGTCTGCGTCTTGTACTGATGACCATACTCCTTGTTTTTTATGTGTTTATTTGCATCCCATATTCCACACAAGTTTCATTCATATCTTTCAGCATGTTATTCACTGTCCGCTAACGTTTTGCCACTAATACCATGTCATCAGCAAATCTTATACATTCTATTCTCTTTCTACCAATACATATTCCTCTTATCCCATCTAAGCCTATCGCAATAATCTCTTCAAGGTATGCATTAAAGAACAGTGGGGAAAGGCAAAAACCTTGTCTAACACCTTATCCAATGCTGCTTCCTTCTAACATTTCATTTCCAATCTTTATCCTTATTTTCTGGGGTACATATAGACGCTGTATCAGTCATCTCTCTTTCCAATCTACTCATTTCCTCTTCAAAATACCCATCAGCTTGTTCCACTGAACTCTGTCAAAAGCCTTTCCTAAATCTATAAAAACACCAAAGATTTTTCGACCTTTTTCCACATATCTTTCCCCTATAGTTCTTAACAGGCCATTAGCATCTCTTGTTCCTTTTCCTCTTCTAAATACGAACTGCTCCTCTGCACTCCCTCTGTGTAGCTTGCCACATAGCCTTCTATTCAACACTCTCAGCAAGACTTTAGCTGCATGATAAATTAGACTGAGAGTCCTATGCTCTTCACATTTTTTAGTGTTTCTCTTTTTCTCTGTTGGTATCACAACTGTTGCAAGGAAGTCCTCAGGTCATTCCCCTTTCTCATATATCTCATTACAGAGGTAGACTATTTATTTTCTTGCTTGTTTCCCAGAGTCTTCAACAGTTCTACTGGCAACTCATCAATTCCACATGTCTTCCTATTCTTCTTCTCCTTCAGCTCCTTTTCTCCTTCTGATTCCAAGATGGTGAATCCGTTTCCATCTTCCGGACATATTGCTCCTCTTTAACCTTAATTTCTCTTTGTATTTCATCCCCCTTGCACCGACATTCAATATATTCTTGCCATCTGTTCAAAACCTCCTGTAGTTCTTCTGCCAGAGTACCATCTGCTCTTTCTATTTCCATGTTATTCCTCTTTCCTTTACGTTCAAAAACTATCTCACCAGCCAGTCTACACATCAGTTCATACTTTCCCAATTTTCTCTATTTCGTGCCATTCCTGTTTCATTCATTTTTCCCTTACTTCTTCACTTTTTCTTCTTAATTCATTATTCAGTTTCCTGTACCTCTTTTTGCCTTCTTCAGTTTCTACATTTTTCTACTTTCTCCGTTCTTCCACCTTTTTCAACCTGTTTTCTGTTATCCATTCTTTCCTGGTGCTTCGGGATACTCTAATTCCTAGTATTTCTTTGGCAGCGTACATGAGTCTTTCCCTCAATTTTATCCATTTGTCATTAACACTTTCATCAACACTATCTCTTTCCCATTTTTCCATAAATCTGTTCTCCAAATCTGAGGCCTTTCTTACGTCTTTGAGTCTTTCTATGTTTCGCCTTTCCTTTACTTTACCTCTCCAGACGTTTTTCAACTTCAGTTGTGTTTCTACCACTATCAGGTTGTGGTCTGAATTTATATCCGCTCCTGGATAAGCTTTAGTATTCTTCAAACAGTTCCTAAACCTTTTGTATCAGGATGTAGTCCAGCTGATATCTTTCCCTATTCAAATTTGATATCCTTGTGTAACGTCTCCTTTTGTGGTGCTCAAATAATGTGTTACCCACTGGTAATGAATTTTCTTTAGAGAAACTAATTCATTTCTTATTCCTAATCCGAATTTTCCTACTGTATCTTCATCTCTTCCTTCACACACCATTGCATTCCGGTCGCCCATGATGATAAAGTAGGCATTTCTGTTTTCTTTCTCGATGAGTTGTATTTTCTCATAATACTCTTCCACTTCCTCATCTCCATGCTGGCTGGTTGGCATATATACCTGTATTAACACCAAATCTTTTGAACTACCCTTCAGTATTATCATTATCAGTCTTCCATAAATATATTGTACCTTCATTACCTTATTTGTTAGCTTTTGGCCTGTCAATATTCCTACTCCATTTTCACTGTCAATATTCCTACTCCATTTTCACCACTCTTGATGTCCCCTGAGTAAAAGAGCTTATAATCTCCACTTTCTATCTCCCCCCTTTCTCCACATCTCATTTCACACGAACTGAGGGCATCTAATCTGTTCCTTTTCACCTCCGGTTTTGCATTCTCTAGCTTTTCTGCTTGCAGTAGTGTCCATGTTCCAATCCTTATCTTTCCTTCCTTCACTGTCCATTCCTTCCTTTCAAATATGTCTACTCTCAATGTGTTACCCTCCTGGAGATCCGAATGAGGGGAAGTTTTGACTCCGGAATCTTTCACATGAAGAGACATACCAGGAACCGCTTGGGAATGAAATGTGGTAGCTTCCCATTACTTTCCACAAAGGCAGTAGGATGCCACACCTAAAATCAGCCGCTGACTATGAGTCAGACGCTGTCTGTAGCCGCCCCTCTGGGGTACATTCGCTATTTGTACTCTTTTGTACCCAAAGAGAAAAGGTGCCTCTACTGCCAGCTCCCCCATACCGAAGTCCATCTTCTCCACCTTCGCTGCCATTGAGATCTTCACCGTATCCCTGGCAAGGGCTCTCACGAGGTACTATCACCCAGGCCAGGTGAACCAAGGTTTTTTTAACGAGATTTTACTCCTCCCCCTCCTCCTTTCTCAACTGGGCTTGGGACCAGATATGGCGGAGCTCACAGAGATCACAAACATTCATTTTAATGCAATTAAACTACTTCAGCACCGACGAATCAGCATTTACCACAATGAATTATCGTCCAAGATTAGTGTTTAGGCTAAAGACGCCCGTTTCTACCTTAAATATATTCGAGAGTTATCCTGCAATGACACTGTTCTATGGCAGTTTGGGGCTGGAAGTGTTTCTGTGCACTTAGGATGCTTCACAGGATAGATGATGAACTTGATACTACATATTACACACATATAATGGGTGATGCTATAATCCCATCAGTCTTTCAACTAAAGTGATTCATTTGTTTCCAGTAGGATTAATCTCCACTACACATTCGGTTATGGTGCACCAGTGGTTTGCAGAACAGAATGATATTTACCTTCTCTAGTGCCCCATACTGCACCAAACCTCAGATCCACTGAAAACATTATGAACATCTTGGCGGAGACAAAACCAACTATCCAAGAAAACTGCCCTGACCCCACATCAAGAACCTGTGATGACATTTAGAATGATGTCCGAGCTACCTGAAAGGAAAGGGAAAATAATGAGAGATTTATTACTTACTTCATAATTCCCTCCTTTGCAAGATGTGGCTGATCACTGAAGCAGAAGGATTTCCAAAAGAGAATTAACTGGTAAAAAAATCAAATGCTGTGCTTCTTTGAAGGCCGAGAAAATCTTATTAATGACCCTGAATTGTCGATTCTGTTAATTTCGTGTTTCCTTTAGATTAAAGAAATTAACACTGAAGAACAAAAAATAATTATCTTAAGTGGAGTTAGATCCAAATCCTGCATCTTGGGGTTGCTTACCATTCTGTCGTCCACACCATCAAATTATAAATATCTGTATTGTGATATTCTGGTATTTCATACAACTGTTTCATCTTTGATTACACCTCACGTCTTAAAGTGCCATTCTCATGTGTAAAATCCTAGAAATGACACTGAACAAATTTTCTTGTGTTTTTTAAGGAGATGCATGTGTCGAGTTGAGTGTCAGTAAGGAGTAACTCCCTCAGTTACACTCACAATTACAAGTGTCCTTTACGTTTATGAGCTGTGCAGTGCACTATGTAATGTGGTTAGTTCCTGGCAACATACTGGGCAATTCAAATTTCAGTTACTGCCACCTTTTATGCTGCCAAGAGTCTTTCATAATGTTGTTGACAACTGTTAAAAAAGTTTTTTATTAATAACATTGCAGTACGTAATACAAGGGCTGACTGAAAGGTAATGCCTCCACCTTCGTAACTCTTCAACAGTTGGCAGCACTGGTATGTGGCAGGTACTGGCTTGTTTCGTAGCCTCTTCTCTACAGCTCCAGTTGGCGGGAAGCCTTAGCATTGAACAGTTGTGTTGTTATAGTGTAAAGTATGGAACCATGCGCAGACGGTCGGTCAATGCGATTCAAGCAACATGCAGCCATTGAATTCTTGACAGCATAAGGTGTCACCCCACAGGAGATTCATCAGAGAATGAAAGCAGTTTACCGTGATTGTGTTGTTGTGTGTGTAATGTGTGTCGTTGGGCGAGTAAGTTAAAGATGTTGAGGCGGGAACATCTGACCTGCGTGACAAACAAAGAGTTGGACGTCCTGTGACAGCAACTACTGTCTTCCAGAAGCCAAATGTTGATTCAGGACGATCGTCATATCATTCAAAAAGAAACTGCAAGCACAATCGTCATTTCACAAGAACGTGTGGGTCACATTATTGCTTTGCAGCATGACAAGCCAAACCACACACTTCACATGGCCCCACAGCAGAACTTCAGAGACTGAATCTCACCACCGTACGACATCCTTCATACAGTCCAGATTTAGCATCGTCTGACTCCCATCTGTTCCCAATAATGAAAGACGATATGCGGGGACATCATTGTGCTTCTGATGAAGGCGTTGAGAGAACTGTGAGATTGTGGTTGCGGAAACAGAGTGTCGACTTCTTCCGTGATGGCTTCAGAAAACTTGCGCATCGTTGGCAGAAATTTATCCAATTGGCTGATGATTACGTGGAAAAGTGAATATTGGTAATTAAAGATCACATTCTAAGGATTATTTCCAGATTTGATAAATTAAATAATTCCCATCCAAATCTAATTAACGAAGGTGGAGGCATTACTTTTCATTCAACCGTTGTATTCAATTTTCTACAAATATCTTTAATCTGTTAATTCCAGAAAGAACAATTATGCCCAAAAACGTAAAATAACTTTCATTACACTTCATTAAAATTTATTTTGGTGCAGCAAGGTCTAAATACTGTTGATATCGGAATATTTTTCCTCTTACTCAGTCACAGAAATTACTTTTCATGTGGCAAAACAAAGTTTATATGAAGCAACTCTTCTGTTACATAGACTACTTTTTATAAGTAGATTATCTAGTGCAAAAGGATTAAATAAAATCTTTTCCTCTTATAATAAAAAGCCATTAGTAAACCACCAGCATGCAGCCACATTTAAGTCTTTTTAAATCTAAATTGTATTAAATGTCTTCTAAAAATACTCATTCCTCATCTTGACAGTATAGTATGCTAACAATCTACTAAACATACAACTGTATAACCCAAGAAGAAGGAGCTCCACCACCTAGAAGATGTTTTAGCCTAATCACGTCTTGTGTGTTGAGGACGCTGGAGGAAATCTGACTTGAATGAGGTGAGATATTCCCGAAAATCCTCTGAGTTCCTTATTGCTGCGCAGTCTATGTACATTTATTCCAACGATGCAAAATTGTACAGCATACTCTGTAAGATAATTTTCAGACGTTGTAGCAAGGAAAGGCAGTGGTAGTCCGCTAGGTACCTTGCAATATGTACATCTGGGAGTGGTGATTGTTTGCATTATTTTCCACGAAACATACCAGTACCTTAAGTAACAATGGCTTACAAGGTGAGAGCATGGTGGCCCTTAGTTTAGGTGTGGTATGATAGAACAGATCTAAGGAGAACTTTAGAATTTTATCGATTGCCATTGTTCTCTCACAAAAGATTAGCGAGAAACTGTGAAGGTGTTGCAAAGCAGCTAATTCATCCGGAATGTTGCATGATCATTCACCTACATAAATATCTGCATGCAGCTTTTTGCTTTAATTTGAGATTCTCATTTGTTTATCAAATCAAATGGCTCTGAGCACTATGGGACATAACAGCTAAGGTCATCAGTCCCCTAGAACTTAGAACTACTTAAACCTAACTAACCTAAGGACATCACATAACACCCAGTCATCACGAAGCAGAGAAAATCCCTGACCCCGCCGGGAATCGAACCCGGGACATTTGTTTATGATATGAAATTAATTTATATTTGTAAAAATACAGTATGTTAGCATTTTCTTGAATAATAGCAGAGGCATTGCAAGAAGTGAGGACACAAGCTCTGCCCACAATCAACACTGTCTTTCACACAAATGAGTGATAATGAGAATTTTTTTATATCAGTGAATTCAAAGAGAAAGCAGAGCTACTAGGATTACCAAATGTACCTATGTTTTGCGAAATGTACCTATGAGATTGCATTGACATGGGTCGAAAGTAGTCCCACCACATCGACTTGAGGAAAACTGGTGCCGCCGACCTGATTAACAACAAACAGCTGAAACAATACCACTCCCTGCCTAATTCTTGTCTTTACACAACACTTGATACTGTGTGCCTGCTGTCTTCTCATTATAGGCGCTGTTCCTTTGTGGTAGTGATGGTGATAGTGGTGTGGTGGTGGTGATGATGGAGGATCGGTCATGACCACCCATCCCTCCAAAAAAACAGAAGCACAGCATTAACTACCTACAAAATATTATATTAGAGCATTTTATACACTTCATTGTCATTGTTATGACACTGAAGCACCAAAGAAACTGGTACAGGCATACATATTCAAATAGAGAGATAAGTAAACAGGCAGAAAACGGCGCTGCGGTCGGCAACGCCTTGTGATGTTACAAAATAGAAGTGATGTTGCTATTCAATGGAAAGTTGGAAATTGAGATTTAGCTTACTGTTTTATCAATCACAATTGGCGTAAGAATCATGGATTGACCATTGTCGTAAAATATTACATTATGAGATGTGAATAGTTTTTACTTGCAGTTTCGCGTGGCTTGAGGCAGTCACAACTAGCGTGCTATTGATTAAGAAATCGCATTACCGTCTTTCTAATTACTTCATGATCGTAGATACGATCATACCCGGCTGTGAAGTTATTGTTATGACAAAACAATTTCCTAAGGGACCAGAAAGTTCTTAAGGGCGCAAAAACAACTGTAACATCACACAAAAGGGAAATTCAATATTAAAGCTGATGCAAGAAGACGATAAAACAGTTTTCTTTTTATCAATGTAACACGCACATTGGACCGCTGATCTCCGTGTCTGTAATCTTAGCAAAATGCATAATTAAAATGAAAATAATACTGAGGAGATGATAGGAATGAGCACTGCTAAATGATTCAGTATTCCCAGAACAAATATTTATTATAAACTAAAACATATATCGTACCTTAAGCTTAGTACTACAATGACGGTAGATTTTTATGTCCATATCATGTCCATTGAGCGCTCTTTTATATGGCCATTGTCTTCTTTGAGTCGCTCGTGCGTCGTCACGGTAAGTTATAACAGTTCTTTACACTTCACTCAAACTTAGACATAACACGTTTTTATACATTTAGTAAAAAATTAGATCAGACTGCCACAGATCTGCGTCCGTCTTACTTGAGAAAAACAGTACAAGTCTTCTTAGCGCTCAAGGCTTCATTTGTTCTCCAGCGAACAAAATAGTGAAGGATCGCATATCCATCCGTACTTTTCTGTTTATATTGCCGCCCAAAGACGACGAATTACATTATCTAGAAAATTCCACCGTCGCCATGCGACGCCTTATTATATATTAATCATTCTTTATAAACAAGTATTTGCCTTCTGGCTGAATTTGCTGTTTTAATTAAGCCAAAAATAGCGAATATCACATTGCCTCCCATGAGGAGAGAGGGAATGCCGAAGGATTACCTCGATCCTCATGTCCTCATGAGATATTCGTGATTTTTGGTGTGACATTTACATAACGTTACTGGCGTACAAAGTACATAAATTGAAATCACATTTATAAACATATATCAGATATTTATCATTTTTCAAAATAAAGTTTTTCATTCTTTGTTCATCAGTCACTTCATTCCATAATACCAAGATTAACATTTATGTGCATATTTAAGTTTGGTCCATATTTGCTTATAACAATAAGTGAACGTTCATTTCGCACTTCAGGGAATAGAATTCAGTAATTACTTTCTCTTGCGCTTAACAACTAATACATGAGTACAGTGAGTGCTTATTTTCACTAAACTAGAGTGGACAATGTTCGAGCATCTGTTGACTCCTTGTGGTTCAATTACAGTTTAATAACGTAGCACTACACTTCGTGATGCTTTCACTTTCTGTGTTAGCTGTCTACGGCGTTCATCATGCAGTACATCTGTCCTTTCCGCTGTGGTGCCAGGAATTCAAGTGGCTTCCCGGGTTTTTATTTACAATATGAAACAGAAGAAGTGGAAAATTATTAGTATGACTTACAAGCTACTGGATACATTAGTTAAGGATCGGGACTGGTCTGGAGTTTAGGGTCTTCCTATAGTGCACATTCATTTTCTTTGTCCATCAAGAGACAGGATTATAATTCATTTTAGCAGTGTTCAGGAGTGCCGGTATTAATGGCTTTAAGGCCTGAGTAATCTACCAATCTACTTCTCACTCATCTTAACTTCAACTCAAGAAAATTGCTTAATTTACATATGAAAATGTAGTCACACAAGTGTACAAATGTCTTTCCTCCAGTATGTACGATTGAAGTCATGGCGGTTAGCAGTTTAAAGTTTGGATTGTTTCGTCACCCACACGTCAGCCACTCACAGCGGCTGCACAGTGTTGCGTGAGCTCCAATACTCAGTATCCGTTCGCGCTAAGGCTGTAACAGAGCTGCTGGTCGTAGATTGCTCCTTTTTTTTGTGAACTTCGCATCACACGAGTGCATCGATACAAACACCTCGCGCGCGTTTTCCATCGGAGGAGCTGGACACTGACGCTGCCTCCATACTTCTCTGTCAACTGCCTCCCATGAGGCTCACAGGTAAGTGACGACGAATGTTTTAGCTGTCGCTGCACTTAGAACAACACTGAACTTTGCGTTGCACCTGTTGTCGTAGCCTTGACTTCTTTTTACACTTGCAGTACAACACTACCACTAATATACAGTGAACAATTACTTTTATTATGCACGTCGCACTTTAGTGTGCATCTTCACACAGGATTCGTGCTTAGTTCCTTCGCCGATGGAGTTCATTTACAAAACAATTAATTTTGCAGGTTTCCTCCATTGGTACAGAAAGACTTATATTCTACTATTTACAAAAGATCACTTACGAGCTAATATTTACAATTAATGGTCACTCCTTTTGTTAAGTCCAGTGAACAACTGCTTTATGAATGGACTCTTTATATCTCAAGGTTTACTTTCACTAGTGAACCTAAAAATATTCTTTCAAACTTTCTTTTAAGGGCTCATCTCCTCATTATGAGAACTACAGGCTTCGCAACACTCGTTGCATTTATTCTTTAGTGCACCCAAGATCATTTTCTACTGCCACGCAGAATATCTACTACTTAACGAGAATGCATTTAACGCTGAATCTTTTTTTTTTCTTTTTGTGCTTTCCTTTGTGCTTGCCAAATTTTTTTTTTTTATATTTGAGGGCAGACTGGATAACAATAGGTCTCCCTCTTCGCTTCATGTACTCAGCAATCGTTCTCTGTTAAAAAAAATAGGGTAACGCGTGTCTACTATTTTTCGCATGAATGGAATTACCGACAGTTCACTGGGTTTACGCAACCGGTCCATAACAAACATTACCAAAGCTAGCGAAGTTCATCACGCTACGTGTCTCATTTCTCATAAGCACTGCTTTGCCCCGAAGCACACGTGCCTTTTACAAGTCGACCCTTGGTCTGGGTTAATGAACCAGGATCAAAAGGAACGGGCACAAGGAAAATGGATTTCATAAGAGGAGTGTCTTAGGAGACTTTTTTACAATAAAATCTGCATGTAAATAAAATTATCATAATAAACATAGGCACATATATAAACTTCAACCTCCTTCCTTACAGCATGCTTTGCTACTTCTACGTCTTACTCTGGTTATAGTCAGTATTAAGTTTAAATATCACTGCATTGCTTGTTCTTTAGATTAGCCTTCAATTAGGGTATTGAATGGTCGCTAGATTACACTACAAATCTTCTGAAGATCTTTACTTGGACTTATTTATGATACAGGGGGCTTGCTGTGTGGTTATTTAGTAACTTGATTCTACTGAAATCAATTCGTCAGCTAACATTCCTCATATACTCTTTACATTGGGCTCAGATCACAGGGAAATAGTTTACTTTCATAGCAATTAATGGCCTCGTGGAGTACTTACGCTACATTATTGATGCTTCATGGTTTGCCTCCATTTGTACTGTATTTCACCTTACTTAGTTTACTACAGCTTATTGTCTCCTTGCGTGAACACATGCGGGTTACCACTTGTTTTTCCATTTAACAGCACGCTTTAACTGAACTTTAAGCTATTTCTTCTACTCCTGTCCACTGTCTGGAGTGTTTGAACATGTACCTTTTTTTTTTAAGCAGGTAATTTGGGCTTTTACAACAGAACTTCAAGTACTTACATTACTAAAAATAAATCTATCTTCTTGTACCTTGAGAGAAGTGCTTATTTACGCATCCTTCTCCATTTCTCACCTTTACATATTTATATAGCTCCGGGCAATCGCCTCGCAAGCACTTTTTTTTTAATACTAACTTAAAATTAAATTGAAATTCTTGGTGCAACCCCAGTTTCCTGCTTCAGCTTGTTGAAGAAATATCGGTTCATGTCCATCACTATAAACAATTTTTTCATACATAGCATTTAATACTTAAAGTTTACATGTAATAGCCGTTACCATGTAGTCAGTGCGCTGTTCAACACAATACTTATCATTAACAGTTCACACAAGGAAATTTCCAGTAAGCAAGAATTCATTTCCACAACAGTATTTAACCACTACCATTATAAAATTTCTTTAAGTCTTGATGGTGAAATAAGCCTTTTACTCTCCCCGTAGCCGGGTCAGTTAACAAATAACTCCCTATGTGCGGTTTCCTTAAAATAAGGTAAGGACCTTGGTACATATGTTGCCACTTGCGATTTTTCTTACATATTAATGATGGCTTGAAATGAGTCTTAAGTAATACCTTTTCACCTACATGGTAATTTACAACTTTGTTTACTTTTTTATCATAGCCTTTCTTCCTTAATTGAGCATTGGTGGTAATGGAACTTAAAGCTTCTCGAATTTTGACATCTAGATCTACCTCAGGGCTAGGTATCTTGGGAAGAGGATCAACCCACTCATTCTGTTCCTTCTTTCGAGATATCAACTCGTGTGGAGTAAAACCTGTGGAAGTGTGTGGCAAATTATTAACTATCTCCTCAAAAGGTGTCACAAAATCAACCCAACGAGTTTGCTTGTCTGGAATGTACGTCCGAACAAATCTGTTAAACTCCTTGAAGATCCGCTCAGTCAAATTCGACTGAGGCCTAAAACGTGGTATTAAGATCTGCTTGACATTGTGATGGGCCAAAAACTCACGCCATTTGCGGCAAGTAAAGTTGGATGCATTATCTGAAAGTATAGATTCGGGGACTCCGAATCGAGGGAAATAGTCATTTTCAAGACAGCGTATAATAGGCGGAGCACAAGATGTCTTCATAACATACATTCGAACGTATTTAGTGAAGTTGTCGAGAACAGCAACGAGGTATTTGACACCTCCCCTACCCATCGGTAGAGGGCCAGCCAGGTCAATGCTAATGAGCTGATTAGGTCTTTCTGCGATGATCGGATTCAATGGAATTAAAGTAGGAATATTCAGAGCTTTCGCCTTTTGGCAGATGACACAGAATTTTAGCAACTTGTGTATCCGACGATGTAGGTTGGGCACATAACAGTAAGTAGCAATCTTCTTTTTACACTCCTCTGGACCATAGTGGCCCCAAGAAATGTGGGTATACCACAAAAGATGTTCGACAAAACTGCTAGGTATACAAACAAGCCAGTTGTCTGATGACACAGAGGTACGATGAAATAATACCTGATTATGAATCTTGAAGAATTTGGACAACTTATGGTTTGGATTTTCTTGAAGAAGTCTGATTACTTTTCCCCACTTAGGATCTGTGGTCTGTAGTGTCTGGATTTGCTTGCACAGTTCCAAGAAATATTTTCTATGAATGGGATCCTGCATAAGAAGAACTTTGTAATTCGACATCTGTTCTACCAACTCACTTGTCTCAGGCAGACCTTCTGGTGAACGAGAAAGTGCGTCTGCAATAATGTTATCCTTGCCCTTTATATACACAATATCAAAATCGTATTCTTGCAGAAATAAACACCACCTGGTCAGACGCGGATGTTGTAATTTACAGGTCAAAAGATACGAAAGTGCTTGATGATCCGTAAACACTTTTATCTTTCTGCCAAAAATGTAATAATTAAACCTCTTGAAGGACCAAATAACTGCAAGTGCCTCCAGCTCAGTAACTGAATAGGACTTTTCACATTCTGTTAAGACCCTACTCGCAAAACTAATCACTCTGATCTGCTCTGTTTCGTCTACTAATTCAATCTGAAACAAACAAGATCCAATTCCAACAAACGAAGCGTCTGAGGTGATACAAAATTCTTTGTCCATTTGTGGATGACAGAGAATGTTATTGTTTACAAGACCATCTTTAATTGCCTGAAAAGCTTTCTGACACTCTGGTGTCCAAATCCAATGCGTACCTTTCTTCAGAAGATTGTGCAAAGCGGGATTGTTCATTACTTGACCAGACAGAAATCGTCGAAAGAAAGACGAAAGACCGAGAAATCCTCTTAGTTGCCTCTTAGTTACCGGCGTAGGGAAATTCTTAATCGCAGACAACTTTTCCGGGTCGGGTTTAATCCCTTCAGGTGTAATCATATGACCTAAAAACTTTACCTCACGTTTTCCAAATTTTGACTTTTTCAGATTCGCTGTAACACCATGTTCTTGAAATCTCTGAAACACCTTTCGTAGAATAGCTAAATGATCTTCCCAGTTCTTAGTGGCTATCAACACGTCATCTACATAAACAGTTACCTCATCCAGAAGTTCAGGTCCTAACACAAAATCGAGAGCAGAAATAAATATTCCCGAGCTTACATTTAAATCAAAAGGCATGACCTTAAACTGATATGAGCGGCCGGCAAATATAAAAGCAGTATATTTTCTGGATTCCTTGGCCAATTTCACCTGCCAATAGCTACTTCTTAAATCGAGTGTACTCAAAAATCTAATGCCATGAAATTTTTGCAAGTGCTCCTCAAGTGCTTCAGGCCGAGTCCTTATCGGTACAATTATTTTGTTTATTGATCTGGCGTCCAGTACTAGTCTGACACTACCGTCCTGTTTAAGTACGGACAACAAGGGACTTGAGTACGGCGAATTCGATAACTCGATAACATCCCAACACAGCATTTTCCTAATCTCATGCTTTACAGCTTCTCGTCGGGCGTAGGGTACTGAATAGCTTGCTTTGCAGAACGTTGAGTGGGGAAGCACTTCCATTTTATACTCGAACCCTTTTATTACTCCTGGTTTCTTTGAAAAGATTTTCTTGTAACTTACTAATAAATGGAACAACTCATATTTCTGCTCCCCCCTGAGTTCAGTCGATTCCTTGGCTTTAGCATTGATCTCGTCTGTGTCAGGAAGTAAGTCTTCATACTCATTGTCATTTATGTCATCCCATTTACTCAGGTCATTTGTCTGATCAAAGCACGGTTTGGCGGTCCTCTGTCGTCTCCAAACCTGATGCAATGTCAACACTGCCTTCACTTTACTCCTTAACAAGTTAACAACAACTTGTTGTTGATTTACGATAAAGGTACACATTCCAGATTCAATATCTATCACTGCTTTTGTTTGTCGAAGAAACTCCATCCCCAAGAGACATGGAACTGACAAGTTCTTTACTATTAGAAAGTGGCAAAAAACCAAAACAGATTCTATCTGCAGTTGAAGCTGCGTCTGTAAACTAACTCTCTGTTTCAATGGACCAATCGCTCCCGATATGGAGCAACCCTGAATCGGCAATGATAAAACTTTTGAAACAGAAGACACCTGTCTGAAGAGACATGATGACATCACATTGATGTTTGCTCCTGTATCAACAATGGCTGTGACAGGAATGTTGGCAATAGAAATCTTAATCGAAGCCTGGACCTGTTCATCATAAATGTCATTAATGTCTTGAGCTTCTAGGTCAGGTGCAAGGTCATCTCGTAAGTCGGTCTCATGGTCGTACCGTATCGCATTAACATACTCAGAATCAGAGTATTCGTTAGTACCCCCACTGGAACCGGCAGCGACCTCTAGGAGGCTGAAAGGTGCTGCCTCTAATTTTCCGCAGGATGTTTAACCTGTTTGTCATTCATGGCCTTAAGTGTTTGTTCCGTTTCATATTGGTGCTGGTTATGTGGTACAAATGCCGGTGTAGAGGGGTAAAATCCACTGGGTGCATTCACTTGTGAATAAAATACTTGAGACGTCTGCTGTCGCCCGATCTTTTGGTTGCCGGCAGAATCATTTCCTTGTGAAGGAAAGTTCGCATTTGGTACCGTTTGAAAATTGTTCCGCGGTCCTCTATTCTGTGAAAAGTTGTTCTGATGTGCTGGGTGGCCTCCGCCTTACCCATGCCACTTGCTATATTTCGACCTATAACTTTGATTGTACACTGGCCCATTTGAAAAATTACCACTAGTTTGTGGAGAATTTCCATACTGCTCAGGCGCAGAATTAAAGGGTGCGTTTCCGTACTCATGTTGTACCTGGTGGTTGTAAATTGGGTGGTATCTCTGCTGATTACTGTAATTGGTTTTCTGCTTCCATTTAAAGTTATTACCGTTTGCGTTTTCATAACGGCTGGCAGGTTGGCAACAGCGGTCGCAGTAGCTCGCTCTCTCCTTCGGCGCATTGTTGTCCGCGTGCGATGCATTCTGCTGGCAGCCAGGAAAGAATTTGCCGCTGCCAACCTTGGAGCGCACATCCTCGCTAATTAAATCTAAGGAATCCAGCACAGAAAGGAATGCATCCGTGTCTTCTTCGGACACATTTACTAGTTTCTCTCTAATAGACACAGGGAGTTTGCTTTTGAGAATCATAATTACGTCCTTGGAAGAAATCGGAGAATCCCAGAATTTAATTTTTGCTAGATACTTCTCGAAGTATCGCCGGAGACTTCCATGCTTCTCATTGAAAATTTCCGCACCATACACCTCCTTCCTTAATCTTTGCTGTACCCCATTACTCCAAAATTTTGCCAAGAACATTTTCTCAAACTCTTCATAATTCCTACACGTGTCTACCATTTCCGTTCCCCATAATGCTGCATCACCAGAAATAAAGCCAGTGACGAACTGAATACGCTGTCTGTCTGTCCAGCTCCTGGGAAATATGCCGGAAAAATTCTTTAGGAACACGATGGGGTGTATTTCTCGCTTGTGCGGATGAAAAACAGGAAAAGTGCGATGCTTAATCACACTTTCCTCTTGCATTAAACTCACAATTGTGGGCGGATCATTTATTTTCCCTACTCGGAACTCAACAGGACTGTTGTTTTGCATGTAATCAGGCGGTGAACAATAAGGAGTTGACTGACATTCGTCACCGTCTAAAGAGTTGTTCCCTATAGTTTGCGTATGCGTGTGCGGATTTTCTACACAGTTTCTCAGCATTCTGACTTCGTCCACTACTTGCTGCTTCCACTCGGGAAGATCCCGTGTAAGTGTCCTCCGAATCTGTCCCAATTCAGAAACTACTGTGTCTCCCGACTTACCAGGAGCAGCTAAGATTTCATAAGTTATATCCTTGACAGTCTCCCTAAGCTCCTCCCTGACCTTCTTTTCGATAAAAATATCTTTACCCTTTATCCATTCACCGTAGTGTTCCGACAATGCCTCCGTGTGTGCTTTCACGGTGCTCTTAACCTGTTCTTCGATATTGATTGAGTCTATCTGCCTCGACAGATCCTCCACTACACCTTCAATGTCAGATACTGCATTTCTAACTGAGTTTATTTCTTTGGTAGCTGCCTGAATTTTTGTGTTTAATGTTCCAGATACTTCAGCTATTTCACTTTTCATCTGTTTCTGCATTTTCTGAATTTGATCACTGATCTTAGTTTGCACCTCACCCAAATGGGTATTTAATTCAGCCGTAATTTCTTTATGCAGATCTGTTTTGATTGTGCCTAGCTGTGTTTTTAATGATTCGCTTACAGCATCTAATCGGGCGTTAACAGTCTCATTTTGTGTTTTTATAGTCTCATTTTGTGTTTTTACTGATTCGCTTACAGCATCTAATCGGGCGTTAACAGTCTCATTTTGTGTTTTTATAGTCTCATTTACTGCGTCAAACTGTTGTTTCAGCATTTCCATTAACGCACCGAGGTCATTTGTAGCTGCAGCGGGAAGAATTTGGACTTTGGGGTCACTTTCCCCTGTTACAGACATGGTTAGTTCAGTTTCCACACGGGAACCTACCGTTCGCGATCGTAAAGGGTATGGAATACTATTAACGTCTTCACTCCCGTCTCCTGTTGTCACCTGTCTCTGTTTACTATCTGCCATTTTCGTTAGTAAATCACGTGCTACGCAAGGCTTTCGTCGTTTGTCAGTGACGTGGTGAGTCCGCTAAGAGCACCGCTCTCGCGTGAGCAACAAATGAAATTCTATCTTGCGAGAAGACAAGATGGAACCTAAACGTTTCAGACAAATGAATGAAGATGCTCTTCACTGCAAATTGCACACACTATCCACCATGTTGAAAATGTAATACAGCTATACTAACAATGGGGAGAAATAATTTCTATTATCAGACTACGAATAATTTTACTTTGAAAGATAAAATAAAGCAGATTTTCTATAGCGGGAAGGAGATAGAAAGGATGTGGATCGACTTGGAAAAGCAACGTTGCTACTGAAGCACTACACTGCGTATGCAAAATTCTGACTTACTTTTTGATGGCTTGGTTACCGCTATGTTGTCTCAGCAAATTCGCGTCTCTTTTCTTTTCCTTTCTCTCGATAATTAAACTGCGTTATCGACCAGCGTATTTTCTGTCTTACTCACAGAGAGATGATGTGTACATGAAACGAGAGAACATTTATTAACACAAGCACATAGAAAATTTTCCAAGAATCTGAACTAATTTTTGGTCAAGTCCCTGTTCGGGCGCCAAGTGTGATGTTACAAAATAGAAGTGATGTTGCTATTCAATGGAAAGTTGGAAATTGAGATTTAGCTTACTGTTTTATCAATCACAATTGGCGTAAGAATCATGGATTGACCATTGTCGTAAAATATTGCATTATGAGATGTGAATGGTTTTTACTTGCAGTTTCGCGTGGCTTGAGGCAGTCACAACTAGCGTGCTATTGATTAAGAAATCGCATTATCGTCTTTCTAATTACTTCATGATCGTAGATACGATCATACCCGGCTGTGAAGTTATTGTTATGACAAAACAATTTCCTAAGGGACCAGAAAGTTCTTAAGGGCGCAAAAACAACTGTAACATCACACAAAAGGGAAATTCAATATTAAAGCTGATGCAAGAAGACGATAAAACAGTTTTCTTTTTATCAATGTAACACGCACATTGGACCGCTGATCTCCGTGTCTGTAATCTTAGCAAAATGCATAATTAAAATGAAAATAATACTGAGGAGATGATAGGAATGAGCACTGCTAAATGATTCAGTATTCCCAGAACAAATATTTATTATAAACTAAAACATATATCGTACCTTAAGCTTAGTACTACAATGACGGTAGATTTTTATGTCCATATCATGTCCATTGAGCGCTCTTTTATATGGCCATTGTCTTCTTTGAGTCGCTCGTGCGTCGTCACGGTAAGTTATAACAGTTCTTTACACTTCACTCAAACTTAGACATAACACGTTTTTATACATTTAGTAAAAAATTAGATCAGACTGCCACAGATCTGCGTCCGTCTTACTTGAGAAAAACAGTACAAGTCTTCTTAGTGCTCAAGGCTTCATTTGTTCTCCAGCGAACAAAATAGAGAAGGATCGCATATCCATCCGTACTTTTCTGTTTATATTGCCGCCCAAAGACGACGAATTACATTATCTAGAAAATTCCACCGTCGCCATGCGACGCCTTATTATATATTAATCATTCTTTATAAACAAGTATTTGCCTTCTGGCTGAATTTGCTGTTTTAATTAAGCCAAAAATAGCGAATATCACAGCCTGTATAAGACAACAAGTATCTAGTGCAGATGTTAGATAGGTTAGTGCTGCTACAATGGCAGGTTATTAAGATTTCAGTGAGTCTGAACGTGGTGTTATAGTCGGTGCATGAGCGTGGGACACAGCATCTCCAATGTAGCGATGAGGTGAGGATTTTCCTGTACGCCATCTCACGAGTGTACCGTGAATATCAGGAATCCGGTAAAACATGAAATCTCTGACACAGCTGCGGCCAGAAAAAGATCCTGCAAGAATCGGATCAATGACGACTGAATAGAATCGTTCAACGTGTCGGAAGTGCAATCGTTTCCCAAATTGCTGCAGATTTCAGTGCTGGGCATCAACAAGCGTCAGCATGTACGGGTATGCCGACAATCTCATGAATCCATGGACCCTGCAATTCAGCAGGTGACTGTTCAGGCTGGTGGAGGCTCTGTAATGGTATGGGGCATGTGGAGTTGGAGTGACATGTGACCCGTGATACATCTAGATATTGCTCTGACAGGTGACAAGTACATAAGCATCCTGTCTGATCATCTGCATCTGTTCACGTTCATTGTGTACTCTGACGGACTGGACAATTCCAGCAGGACAATGTAACACCCCACACGTCCTGAATTGCCGCAGAGTGGTTCCAAGAACACATTCCAGAGTTTAAACTCTTCTGCTGGCCACCAAACTCCCCAGACACGAACATTATTAAGCGTATCTGGGATGCCTCGCTATGTGATGTTCAGAAGAGGTCTCCAACCCCCCTCCCTCTTATTTATGGACTGCCCAACAGGATTCCTGGTGTCAGTTACCTCCAGAACTACTTCAGACTTTAGTCGAGTCAATGCCACATTGTGTATGGCACTGCTGCTTGCTCGCAGGGTCCCTACATGATATTAGGCAGGTGTATCAGTTTCTTGGCTCTTCAGTGTATAATACTAGGCATCTGTGCCACATGACATGTGAGTAATTTCTTCCGTCTGTTGGGGGGGGGGGGGAGGGAGAAGTTGGAGAGAGAATAAAATTTTGACTGACGACAGCCCTGAATCGCAGCCTGGGATCCCTGCTTGCTTTTCAAAACATAAAATAATTGTAATCATCAATTTCCTTATATTTTTGTGATTGTTCATAGTATCATCATGATACCTCCTCAGCAGGTGATTTTAAAATTTCAGAAAAATAATTAAATCTCCTTAGTGGAACAGCATTTACATTATTTCTTTTAGTTCATACTATTTTATTGGATAACAATGAAGTTGCACGTGTTTTGAACATTCATCACTGATTTTCTGAACTGATTTGGTCGGTGGAGCTATTCCTGAGAGTGTATCACTTACGTACAGTATTTTAAACAGTTTGCTTCTAGTTCTCAAAAGAAAAATGGGGTAACATTTGTGGTTCCATGGCTGCACGTGCTTTGCCATTTTAAAAGTAGGCGCTAAGGTGTGTGCTACGCTTGTCTCCCATATAGCTTGCTTACTCTCATTTCGCTTATTTAAAGTAATCCCCAGCGTGCCAGCAGAGTGTGGTACTGTCTTGTTGTATTAATTTTGCGAGAAAATCTTCAATACCGTAACAAATTTCTCAATATTTAACGCACAATGATAATTAGGTTGAACGCATAGTTACAACAGATGTTCACTACTGTTAACTCTTGAGTCTACTTCTGCAATGGGGTCTCACACGTGTTACAAAAAAAAGCAGTCTCACACTGTCTTTCTATTTGGATATTTTTAAGCACAAATGAAATTAATTAGCACCGTAGTTTTCCATTTAACAGCAGTCAGCCGTTTTCGTATGCTCGCAAATTTGTTTAGTGCATTTAGATAACTGAGGGATCAAAATGAGGAAAAGTACACGAATTTTACAGCTACGTATATACAGTCATATTCCATTCGAGCATAGAGTTCCGCCTCGGCAGGCAGTCACATGATGCCGGTTTCTGGTCCGAAACGTCAACACAACCAGATGTTTTACTGGCGCAAGACACCCTGGGTTCCATAGCTTTGTGCAGAATACCATGTGAAGTCCTGGTTAGGTGCAAATAATCTGACGAATATGGTGGACTGTATTTAATAAATAAATTCATAAAAAATTATTGTATGTAAGATTTTGTTGTCACTGCACGGTACGACCATCTTTGGTTGCTACTTGCTAGTTGAGTCAGTGATGCACTAAGACGCTGTGACGGCAAGTGGTAATTGTGGGGTGCGGTGTTTTGATCCCGTAGATTGTTTATGTGAGAAAGCACGTCAATGAATACTAAGGTTCTGAAAACCTCTGCCATCAAAGATGCGAACATTGTCAAGATTGCTGTGGAAATGGTACATCAGGTACCTCAGTTAATAGAGTTCAATCAGAAGCAGCCGCTTGCAGCAATAATACAGGAGCTATGCAATGGGTGGGGGCTTTCGGAGCCTGACCAGTATGCACTGCAGTTTTCAGAAAACAACAACCAGAACTATATAACGGAGAAAAATAGAAATGAGATTAAAAACGGATCAGTTCTGAGATTGACACATTCACCATCTACCACTGCTCAGGAGATATTGCAGAAACTGAACACAGGAACAAACGACGAAAAACTTGCAGCGTTACAGAGACTTGCTAAATTAAGTACAGATATGACATTTGCTTTGGAATTCATAAATAAACAAGGACTTGCGTTAATAATAAATATGATTGAGGGGGGAAAGTGTAAAATCAACATGTTAGCTTATTGCTTGGCGTCCTTTGTGGAACTAATGGACCACGGAATAGTATCATGGGATATATTAGAAATACCATTCATAAATAAGGTTGCCAGTTACGTGAACAATCAGTCAGTCACACAAGATGCAAAGGTGATACAGGCTTCTTTGTCTATACTCGAGAATATAGTATTGAATAGTTCGGGAAAATATGGACAAGTAGAAAAAGAAGTCACTTTTCCGAACTTGATCATGCACCTGCAAAGTCCACATCCTGTGATTCAACAGAATGCCATTGCGCTCATTAACGCACTGTTTCTTAAAGCCGACCATGTAAAAAGAAAAGCTGTTGCTGCTACATTGTGTTCAAAGCAAGTCCGGAATGTTATATTAAGCAACGTCATACAAACTGTGTCAGGACAGGTAAGTTTAGAAAGTTAATAGTTGCATGGGAACAGTACATAACATTAAAATAAAACTGCTTGTAGGTAAACTCTCGGTGTTCTCAGATGTGTGAAGCTGGGAAATTGTGTATGGATATGTGAAGGGGTAAATTTTTGGAGTATTAGAATATATTTCTCAGAATGAAAACAAAAATTGTAGAATAAATCTCTCTCGCAATATCCTTTCATTCATATTACGGAGTCGTGACAGCCAGATTTGCATGCACCACTGACACTGATTCTATGACATTTATGTGCTATACAGCACTTCATTAAAGGTGTTTCTTGATGGGTGGAGTGAGGTTTAAAGCAGTCTGTTAACAAAGTCCCAGTCATTAATTAATACTACTGTGACTTCTAAAGAAAAACCACAAATACTTTGCCCTGCACTTTTTATGTAAGTCAACCGATTCACAGTATCATATGAACCACAGACTTATGGAACATTATAAAGTAGAAAATTTATCATCATGATGTTGAAACACGCAAATACAGTACATGCAAGGCCGAAATGCCATTTTCAACATTTGTTATAGGTTGTAGGGTAGAAGAGCAGTGGGAAATATGCTGCTCAAAAGTCATTACAACCAACCAACGAAGAGGTGGATTACAAATTTTATGATTTTGGAAATTGTGTGTTTCTTCTGTAGGAGTCACGGAAAAAAGTGAGACAAAGTACTTGGGGTGACCGGGAGCTGAGTGTGTTGCAATAAGTACGGTAGATCTCTATCCAAAGGGCAGGAATTGTGGTTTAGAATGTTATAAATGCAAAGGTAAAGCTAACAAAAACCTACACAGGTTTCACAGGACATTGTTATGGTTTGGGCTGGTTTTCAATGCTACTAATGTGTGTTCAGCTGGACTGCAGGCAGCGAGTCTAATGACTTGGCAGGTGTAGTAGTTTGTACTAGCATGTAATTGTTATTTTGACAGCCCTCTGCTTGATAGCGAATGACAGTGTCTTATGGAATGAACAAGATGTGACACTGAAATGAATATATTGTCAGCAGATTGTTGACGGTAAATTACATTGGGCATGCCACCTGTGGACTTGGGCTGGACAGGGCTTGTCATTGGTCCTGACAACATGAAAATTCTTTGAACACTAATTTCTGGAAAAAAAAATTAAATTCTTCCACAGAGCCACAGCATGACTAATGAGTAAACTACTATGATTTGCTGTGGTGTTTTAAAGCTATTTGTGTAGGTGATCTGATGGTCAGTGGTTGTGCGAAATTATTAGTTCCAGTGCACTTTCAACGGGTAATTTTGTCTAAACACTATCTCATGTTGTGACAACTTCTGTCCATGGCTTTAATTTATTCTCAACTGAGATAAGTACAAAATACACATTGTATGTGATTTACTTTCCTTTTGGACAAACACTGTTTTGTCCCAAAGCTGCTGCTGTTGAATTCAGGTTTAAACTGTCATACAATGTGTGTTAATATGTTATCTTCCTGCAGTTGTGTGGAATTGGATTAGAGATACTTTATTAACACAGTATAGCACTGGCTAAAGTGCACATCGTCGGGAGCTCTTGCATTGCGTGCTGATGTTGGAAAGTTGTTGTTGTTGCTCGTAGCCAGTTGGGTGATAGTAGGCCTATATGGTAGCTAGTTAGAATCTCTAACTCAGAATCACATTGTTGTACTTCAGAAGTTATTCAGGCTGTGGCATTGTGTTGCAAATGTTTAGCCAATTGATTGCTAAATAATACCTTCTGGCTTGAGCTGTCAGAAGAATTAGTCTGTTGTTGGGGTTCTCTGTCATAAGGTTATATGGACTGGATAGAGATTTCTGTATGCTATAAGATTCCAATCTCATATTCCTACTTGTTTTAAAAGGCAAGCCCTTTTTTGTTGTTAGTACGTTTACAGTTAATGTAATTTTAGTTTATGTTGTGTCAAAAAAATGCAAACCATCTGACCAATTTATTTTTGTGATTGGTGACCCAGCAAAATTCATAGTTATGTTATTCTCATATATCACTTTTATGAAAAACTCCAGTCTATTACCACCCTAACAAATGGAGAAATACAATTTTAACTTTCTCACCAGAATTCGCCAATTTCTTAAACTTTGAGATTAAGGCATGTTACTGATACCAACTCCAACTCTTATTCTTCTAATTAAACCTGTAGCTCTTATCTGTGTGTGTGGTATAACACATTCATTCAGCTGCATCTGTCTTCTGTGATTGCCAACACGTGACCAGACCCCTACCCCTTTTTTAACTCAGAGATGTTATGTGTAACATCTGCTCCTAATTATGTATACATCTATGCCCCACAACCCACATTGCAGTGTGTGGCATGGTGCCTTTCCTGCTCCTTTTGCGAATATAATGTGTGGAAACAATGACTGTTGGTAAATTTATCTGTAAGTTTAGCTGTCTCAGATTTTCCTTTTTCGGTTATTTCACGAAATGGAATTTGAAGCTTTGTGGCACAGTGGTCAAGTACTCAACTGTGGATCCATAGGTCCTGAGTTTGATCCCTGGTGAGTCTTTGGTTTTTTATTTGCAACTTATCATTTCTTTCACCTCAGGGAAGGTTTGTTAATGTGAAAAGTGCTTCATCATACTGATGTTTGCAGAGTCTCCAGTAAACTGTAAGGCTCACTATAACTGGCTGGATGAGTGAGTTCAAAGGTTGGAGGCAACAGCTTACTACTTAAAACAGGAGCATGCTTAGTAAAGAACAGTGGCACTCAAACCAATCTTCTGATTGATGTGAGCATTAAATTCTTTTTAGGATGATGTGATGTTTCTGAAATCATCTTGTGTCATAAACTCTTAGACATTTAATGGTAATCCTTTCTTTGGTGCAGAAAGTATCTCTTATGGTGACTTCCACGGAAGTCTGATGAGTATCTCCTTGATGTTCTCACATTTGCTAAATGAACCTGCGCTGAAACACACGGCTCTTCTTTGGTGCTTCTCTGTTTATGCTACCTGGTACAGTTTGTATATAGTCATGAAAAACAAAAGTAATTAAATATATAATTTATCAAATGTGTAGCCTGCACAAGAAAATTTTAAAAATATTGTAAAGGAAGATCAATACAAAAGCCCCAAGCAACCTCCTCCCCCCCCCCCCCCCCCCCCCCCCCCCCCCCCACATACACACACAAAACATTTCAAATTTGTTACTCTATCAAGGAGGAACATACATTTTTGCTAACACATACATATTGACATGCCTGTTGCTGTAAAGTCACAGGATCATTGAATAAATCACCTTTAAAATTCTGTTTCAGGTAGGAACAGAAATGGCACATCAGTTGTACGTTCTCCAAACATTAACTTTGGGCCTGCTGGAGCATCGTATGAACACTCGCATGGATTCTCAGGATCAGGATGCACATGACAAAATTAAAGAATTGCGTCGAATTGCATTTGATACAGATATTGGAAATTCTGGAGGTGGCGATTTGGCATCAAGGCGTCAACTTGGAGTTTTTGCAAAGGACTACAAGAAGCTTGGCTTCAAGCATGACATTAATCCAGCTTTGGATTTTATGGAAACTCCTCCTGGAATGCTGGCATTGGATTGCATGGTTTATTTTGCTCGGAACCATACAGAGAGTTATACTAAGGTACAGACAGCTACTGTACAATATTATGTTTTTTAGATCTATGTGAAGGTAATTTCTCTTTATTGTATGTATGGGTTATTGGAATTGACCGATTCCATCTGTCTGCTTTGTCCTGTGGTGTAATGGTTTTGTTGTGTGTGGCGTCACTATGGCGCGGTGTTGGTGGATGTTTGTGTGTTGAGTTTAACATTGGGTTCATTTGAGTCTTGGTTATGACTGTGGTGATGTGGGTTTGTTTGTCTGGGTAACCAGTGTTGTAACACGGTTTGGAAGTGTTTGCATTGTTTTCAATGAATTATTATGTTTTTTTCCTTTTGTTTATGTGTTTGGTGTTTTTGTTAGGTCTGATTAGTTTGGTGTACGTTGTCGTGTGTGTGTGTTTTGTGGTAATTGTGATGTTTTGTGTGTTTTATATTTATGACATTTTGGTTGTACTTTAATTGATGTTGTGAACATTGGGGTTTTTGGGTTTTCGAATTGTTGGGGTTTTTTGTTTCGTTGGTGTTTTGTGAGTTATGTTGATGTGAGAAGTTTATGGCTGTTATATAGGTCAAGGAAAATGTCCAGTTCCGCTTTTCGAATTGGAGATGATGGTTTTTTTGGTATCATGGACTTTGTTTGAGAGATGTAGGTCAAGTGAAGTGTACAGTTACTGTTGGTTGTGTGGCTGTAGCATTTTGTTGTGAGTTGAGTTTTTTTAATAATATTTTCGGATGGTGTGGTGTTTTGTATTGTTATATATTTAGCTTCTCCTAAATCCTCTGTTTCCTGCACTTGTCCCATTAGTTTCCTTTTATTGTTAGATTGACAAGTTCTTGTGTCATTTTTGTTCTTGTTTGCATTTGTTGGCATGTATATGTAGTGACATCGTAACTGTTTTGTATACTCTAGATGTAGTTGTTTCCACCATATTGATGATGTCAGGGGTCAATCTAAGACGGTGGAATCAGTCACTTCCCTAATACCATGCTAGAGTTGTGTCACTATTACTGTCTTTCTTTCTGTAGAATACAATTTCATTCGTACCTGGTTTCTTATGGTGTTTAGTCTTGACTGTCAGTTGGTTGCACGTAATTATTGAAAACCTGGAATTTGATTCTTGTTACGTACATTATTTTTTGATACAGACAACATATTTGCATTGTGAGTGTCTCCCTTAAGCTAGTGCACTACTTACAAATCTTCCCAAACCACAACTTGTGAATATTCTTCTTTTTGTGCTTGTTGGTCCTGCTACAATTGACTCACTTTCTATGATTATATATTAGGAATTCTATTTTATCTAGTGTAGATTTTAATTTTTGAGTGAGTTAAATCACCACCACCATTGTCCATTCTTTTCTCTCTAGCAAGCTTGATGCAGTTGTACATGAAGATCTCCCAGACAGTTCAATCCTCCTTCTCATGTGACATTATTACTATTTGAGTGTCTCTTGTCTCTGAAGATTTGTATGTCCCAGGTATCACAATGTCCTCCTCCAGATTTTTTCAAATATTGTTTGAGGATTTATGTAAAACCATTCTTTCCATATGACCGTGTCACTGCCGTCTTGAAATATATCAACTAGGCCCCTTTCTAAATGAAACTGCTATTTTATTTCCTCATTTTTCTTCTAGTGTTTTTGATTCAAAACCTGAGTAATTTCATGTAACATGTCTGTAGACAATTTCTGGTGGGTAAAGTCAGTGTAGCTGTTTGCAAAGCCATTCACATTTGGATCAAGTTATGCTTCGTGAAATGTGATGTTTATAGATAGCAAATTTGTGTTCTAAAATAACTGATAAATAGAGTGGTACAATTTGGAAGGTACATTTATTCTGCTGATGATGTGTGTTGTGCCTAGATAGCCCAGTCGGTAAGAGCAATTCCTGTCAAAAGCAAATTTCCGTATGTGCTGTATTATGCGGTCATATGCCTCTATAATACGAGTGACTTTTTTTCCTCCCATTATTTTTCAAGTAGTATTCTTGTAACAAAAGTGAGCTCTGCGGTTGTCTCATAATTTGGTCACTCTCCCTTCTATCTAGGTAACTGGAAAAATATATTTTTAGAACTAGTCAGCATACAGTTCAGTGCTGTGTATTGTTTGTTTTCATATTTTGTAATCACTGTTGAAATTTAACATTACTGTGCTGTTTGGATGGTACAAACTTGAGTGTTCTGTGTGTTTTCTTCAACAAGTATTTAGATTTTTCAGTTTTAATGTTTGTGGATTACTTGTTTGAATTGTCGTGTGTACACCTGATAGGCCTGGTGTCAGCTGGTGCTTACACACTATATATATATATATATATATATATATATATATATATAATAGAGGGAAACATTCCGCCCCGACTGACATCTCTGCCCAAAAAATGCCCAAACTCTTTGCCTTTACAAATGTCTGCTTGTGTCTGTGTATGTGTGGATGGATATGTGTGTGTGTGCGAGTGTATACCTGTCCTTTTTTCCCCCTAAGGTAAGTCTTTCCGCTCCCGGGATTGGAATGACTCCTTACCCTCTCCCTTAAAACCCATATCCTTTTGTCTTTCCTTCTCCTTCCCTCTTTCCTGACGAGGCAACCATTGGTTGCGAAAGCTAGAATTTTGTGTGTATGTTTGTGTGTCTATCGACCTGCCAGCGCTTTTGTTTGGTAAGTTTCATCATCTTTGTTTTTATATATATATATATATATATATATATATATATATATATATATATATATATATAAAAACAAAGATGAGGCGACTTACCGAACAAAAGCGCTGGCAGGTCGATAGACACACAAACAAACACAAACATACACACAAAATTCAAGCTTTCGCAACAAACTGTTGCCTCATCAGGAAAGAGGGAAGGAGAGGGGAAGACGAAAGGAAGTGGGTTTTAAGCGAGAGGGTAAGGAGTCATTCCAATCCCGGGAGCGGAAAGACTTACCTTAGGGGGAAAAAAGGACAGGTACACACTCGCACACACCCACATATCCATCCACACATACAGACACAAGCAGACATATTTTGGTCTTTAAATATGTCTGCTTGTGTCTGTATGTGTGGATGGATATGTGAGTGTGTGCGAGTGTGTACCTGTCCTTTTTTCCCCCTAAGGTAAGTCTTTCCGCTCCCGGGATTGGAATGACTCCTTACCCTCTCCCTTAAAACCCACTTCCTTTCGTCTTCCCCTCTCCTTCCCTCTTTCCTGATGAGGCAACAGTTTGTTGCGAAAGCTTGAATTTTGTGTGTATGTTTGTGTTTGTTTGTGTGTCTATCGACCTGCCAGCGCTTTTGTTCGGTAAGTCACCTCATCTTTGTTTTTAGATATAATTTTTCCCACGTGGAATGTTTCCTTCCATTATATATATATATATATATATATATATATATATTACTGTATGAGTGAATAGGTGAATGCATACTTTATAAGTCATATTTGAGACTTGTTTGGCAGCTGCATATATGGCAATGTGTGCATGACTGTCCATGGATGCAGTATGGAAAGCCATATGGTGTGTTTCACATACATGTGGCTTTAGTAGGTGCCATCAGAACAGTACACAGCAGCCATGGAACGCAATGCACTCTCATAGCAGTGGACGGCTGCTGTACCAGTAGCATTATTAAATGAGGCATTGTGGGGGCTCAGTAAACATTAGTATCTTCCAATCTTTCAGGCACGTTGCAGTCTGACAGGCAACAGTAGCTTGTACATCAGATCCTACTTTCTGCTGTCACCTTTCTTTTTGCTTTTGTAACTTCTTCTCATAAACCTATACATTGCTTGGGAAATAGACATTAAGAAATTCATTTTGTTAGTGATCTAGAGGTAGCATCTTTGATTAGCAATCAAAATGTCATACGTCCTGGGTTTAAACTCCACCATCAGTTAAATTTGAATAATAAACGGCATTGGTGGCCAAAGACTTCCTGCATAAGAAGTCACCCTCATTCTGCCAATGGCCTTGTTAGAGGGGCCAGAGGAGTGGACAGAGGTTCAGGGCACTCTCTCGTCTTTGGGGTGGGAAATTGCCCCTAAAAGGTGGAAGAATCAGGAATGATCAACAGCATGAGGATGAAGAAGGCAATGGAAACTGCTGCATTAAAGAGAAATAATGTGTATCCACATGATACCTGTAATTGAAAAGTGTTGTTGCGATCTCTCCATTGTCAAAAGATTCTGGAATAGTCCCCCATTTGGATCTCTGGGACAGGACTGCGAAGGGGGAGTTGACCATGAGAAAAAGATGGAATAATCAGCAAGATGGTAACATTCTACAAGATAAGATTCTAGGGGTCGAGGCATGGAATGCCAGAAGCTTGAACGTGCTAGGGAAGCTTGAAAATCTGAAAAGGGAAATGCAAATGCTCAGTCCAGATATATTGGGGGTCAGTGAAGTGAAATGGAAAGACGACGAGGATTTCTGGTTAGATGAGTATAGGATACTACAAACAGCAGCAGAAAATGGTATAACAGGAGTAGGATTCATTGTGAATAGGTAGATAGGGCAGAGAGTGCGTTACTGTGAAAAGTTCAGTGATAGGATGTTCTCATTGGAATCAACAGCAAACTGACACCAACAAAAAGTATACATCCTTATGTTGCAAGCTAAACACAAAGATATAGATAAAGTATATGAGGATATTGAAAGGGTAATGCGGTATGTAAAGGGAGATGAAAATCTGATATGCATGGAGGACTGATATGTGAGTGTAGGGGAAGAGCAGGAGAAAGTGTTACAGGAGTGTGTAGGCTTGGTACTAGGAATGAGAGGGAAGAAAGACTAATTGAGTTCTGTAATAAATTTCAGCTAATAATCGTGAATACTCCATTCAAGAAACAAAGAGGAGGAGACGTCTACATCTACATCCATACTCCGCAAGCCACCTGACGGTGTGTGGCGGAGGGTACCCTGAGTACCTCTATCGGTTCTCCCTTCTATTCCAGTCTCGTATTGTTCGTGGAAAGAAGGATTGTCTGTATGCTTCTGTGTGGGCTCTAATCTCTCTGATTTTATCCTCATGGTCTCTTCGCGAGATATACGTAGGAGGGAGCAATATACTGCTGGACTCTTCGGTGAAGGTATGTTCTCGAAACTTTAACAAAAGCCCGTACCGAGCTACTGAGCGTCTCTCTTGCAGAGTCTTCCACTGGAGTTTATCTATCATCTCCGTAACGCTTTCGCGATTACTAAATGATCCTGTAACGGATCGTGCTGCTCTCCGTTGGATCTTCTCTCTCTTCCTTTGTTTTCTGATTGCATTTCCTTAGGATTCTTCCAATGAATCTCAGTCTGGCATCTCCTTTACCGACGATCAACTTTATATGATCATTCCATTTTAAATCACTCCTAATGCGTACTCCCAGATAATTTATGGAATTAACTGCTTCCAGTTGCTGACCTGCTATTTTGTAGCTAAATGATAAGGGATCTATCTTTCTATGTATTCGCAGCACATTACACTTGTCTACATTGAGATTCAATTGCCATTCCCTGCACCATGCGTCAATTCGCTGCAGATCCTCCTGCATTTCAGTACAATTTTCTATTGTTACAACCTCTCGATACACCACAGCATCATCTGCAAAAAGCCTCAGTGAACTTCCGATGTCATCCGCCAGCTCATTTATGTATATTGTGAACAGTAACACTTTGAAAAGGTCCAGATCTACAGGAAGATTGCAGTTATATTACATCATGGTTAGACAGAGATCCTGAAATAAGATACTGGATTGTAATGTGTACCCAGGAGCAGATATAGACTCAGATCACAATGTAGTAGTGATGAAGAGTAGGATGAGGTATAAGAGATTACCGAGGAAGAAACAGTACCCAAAGAAGTGGGATGCAGATGTACTAATGTTCTCTTAGGTTATAGATACTGCAATAAAGAACTGCTCAGTAGGCAGTACGGTTGAAGAGGAATGGACATTGCTCTAAAGAGCAATCACAGAAGTTGGAAAGAAAAACATAGGTACAAAGAAGACAACATTGAAAAAACCATGGGTAATGGAAGAAATGCTTCAGGTGATTGATGAAAGAAGAAAGTACAAAAATGTTCAAGGAAATTCAGGAATACAGAAATACAAGACGCTGAGGAATGAAATAAATAGGAAGTGCAGGGAAGCTAAGACGAAATGACTGCATGAAAAATGTGTAGAAATCAAAAAGAAATGATTGTTGGAAGGACTGGCTCAGCATATAGGAAAGTCAAAACAGCCTTCAGTGAAATTAAAAGCAAGGGTGGTAACATTAAGAGTGCAACAGGAACTCCATTGTTAAATGCAGGGGAGAGAGCAGATAGGTAGAAAGAGTACACTGATGGTCTCTGTGAGGAGGAAGATTTGTCTGATGTAATTGAAGAAGAAGCAGGGGTCAATTTAGAAGAGATAAGGGAGATGGTATTAGAATTAGAATATAACAGAGCTTTGGAAGATTTAAGATCAAATAAGGTGGAAAGTATAGATAACATTCCATTAGAATGTCTAAAATCATTGGGGAAGCGACGACTGTTCATGTTGTTTTTAGAATATATGAGTCTGGCTATATAACATGCGAATTTCGGAAAAATATCATCCACAAAATTATGAAGACTGCAAAAGCAGACAAGTGTTGAATTATGGCACAATCGTCCTAGCAGCTGGTGCATCCATGTTGCAGAGAAGAATAATATACGGAAGAATAGAAAAGAAAATTGAGGATGTGTTAGATGACGATCAGTTTGGCTTTAGGAAAAGTAAAAGCACCAGAGAGGCAATTCTCACGCTGTGGTTCATAACGGAAGGAAGACTAAAGAAAAATCAAGACTCTTCATAGGATTTGTTGACCTGGAAAAAGCATTTGACAATGTCAAATAAATGTTGCAAGATGTTTGAAATTCTGAGGAAAAATCTATACATCGAAGAAGCAATGATGGATATAAAAGGAATGTTCAGGAGTGGAATTAGAATCCAGGGTGAAAGGATACCAATGATACAATTTGCTGACAACATTGCTGTCCTCAGTGAAAGTGAAGAAGAATTATATGATCTGCCGAATGGAATGAACAGTCTAATGAGTGCAGAGTATGGTTTGAGAGTAAATTGAAGAAAGACAAAAGTAATCAGAAGTAGCAGAAATGAGAACAGCGAGAAATTTAACATCTCACGAAGCAGATTAAGTTAAGGAATTTTACTACATAGGCAGAAAATAATCAATGACAGACAGAACAAGGAGAACATCAAAATCAGACTAGCATTAGCAAAAAGGGCATTTCTGGCCAAGAGAAGTCTACTGGTATTACACGTAGATCTTAATTTGAGGAAGAAATTTATGAGAATGTGAGTTTGGAGCACAACATTATATGATAGTGTAATATGGATTGTGGGAGAAACGGAACAGAAAAGGTTCGAAACATTTGAGGTGCTGCGCTACAGACGAGTGTTGAAAATTAGGTGGACTGATAAGATAAGGAATGAGGAAGTTCTGTGCAGAATTGGAGCGGAGAGGAATATGTGGAAAACACTGACATCAGGGAATAACTTCCATGGTACTACAGAGTGCTGTAGAGGGTAAAAACTATAGAGGAAGACAGAGATTGGAATACATCCCTCAAATAATTGAGCAAATAGTAAGTTACAAGTGATACTCTGAGATGAGGAGGTTGACACAGGAGAGGAATTCGGGACAGGGTTCATACAAAAAAGTTGTGGACTGTTGTATTCAAGGAATACAGTGTATCATTTCAAAACATGAACAAGAAAGAACATGAATATGGTAAAGAAGTTGTTCAATCATTTAAAGATGTTTTAGTGTACCATTTTCAAAAATGTATTTACAGTGAATGGAGTAATAACAATCTCAACAAAAATTATATGTTAGAAAACTGCCAGTTTACAGACAAAGCTGAAGTAAGAGTAATCCATCATTATGTTCGTTACATTATTTGCTGAAATTCCTCCACTAAAACCCGTGCTAGCATTTGTTCATGTTGGTTTTCTCTGGGACTGTGCTGAGAGGCTGGGAAGATTAGAGATTAGATTAGATTTACTTTCATTCCAATTGATCCGTAGTGAGGAGGTCCTCCAGGATGTGGAACATGTCAGAAAAACAACAATACATGACAAATATTTAAACTAAAACAAATAAGCTAATGTACCATTCCACAGGTCCCAAGTGGAATGATCGTCATTTTTTAATGAACACTAAGAGTCATTTTACAAATACTATTGCACTGAATTTAAGATAAAAAAGTTTTATATTTATTTATAAGGTAAGAAACATGTAATACAACTACTGTAATACTTATTTACAATGAACACATTACTGCACTGAAATGGTGCAGAAGTTAGATTATACTTACACACACACACACACACACACACACACACACACACACACACACACAAATTTTCAGTGAACACATTACTGCACTGAAATTGTGCAGAAGTTATGTTGTACTTATATACAAATCAGTTGGTTTTCCTCAGAAATTCATCAATGGAGTAGAAGGAGTTGGCCACCAATAAATCCTTTAGGCTTCTCTTAAACTGAATTTCATTGGTTGTTAAGCTTTTTATGGCTGCTGGCAAGTTATTGAAAATGTGTGTTCCTGAATAATGCACACCTTTTTGTACAAGACTAAGTGACTTTAAATCCTTGTGAAGATTATTCTTATTTCTAGTATTGATTCCATGAATTGAGCTGTTGGTTTGAAAAAGTGATATATTTTTAATGACAAATTTCATTAAGGAATAAATATATTGGGAAGCTGTAGTTAGTATCCCTAGTTCCCTAAACAGGCTTCTGCAGGATGTTCTTGAGTTCACACCACATATAATTCTTACTGCACGTTTTTGTGCCCGGAAAACTTTAGCTTGGCTTGATGAATTACCCCAGAAAATAATCCCATATGACATTATGGAATGAAAGTAAGCATAGTATGCCAGCTTTTTCATTTTTATATCCCCTATGTCTGACAAAATTCGCATTGCAAACAGAGATTTGTTAAGACGCTTCAGCAGTTCTGTGGTGTGCTCCTCCCAGTTGAATTTATTATCAAGCTGTAATCCCAAGAATTTAACACCGTCCACTTCTTCTATCTTCTTGTCATCATATGTTAGACATATACTCTTGGGACACCCCTTACAAGTTCTGAACTGCATGTAGTGTGTTTTTTCAAAGTTTAGTGACAAAGAATTGGCTAGGAACCAGTGATTAATGTCTACAAATATTTTATTGGCTGATCTTTCTAAGACTACACTTGATTTGCTATTTATTGCAATGTTTGTATCATCAGCAAACAAAACAAACTTGGCATCTGGTAATGTTACTGATGAAAGGTCATTGATATACACAAGAAAAAGTAAGGGCCCCAAAATGGAACCTTGTGGGACCCCACATGTAATTAGTTCCCAGTTGGATGATGCCTGATAGCTTGATACATGTCTCTTTCCTAATAACACCCTTTGTTTCCTGCCAGAGATATAAGATTTGAACCATTTTGCAGCATTTCCTGTTACACTATAATATTCTAGTTTACTTAAAAGGATATTGTGATTTACACAGTCAAATGCCTTTGACAGATCACAAAATATACCAGTTGCCTGCAATTTTTTGTCTAATGAATTAAGTACATTTTCACTGTAAGTGTAGATAGCCTTCTCAATATCAGAACCTTTTAGAAATCCAAACTGTGACTTTGACAGTATGTTATTTGAGATAAGATGGTTATAAAGACGACTGTACATTACTTTTTCGAAAATTTTTGAGAATGCTGGCAACAGTGAAATTGGACGGAAATTTGATGCTATTTCTTTATCTCCCTTCTTAAACAGTGGCTTAACTTCAGCATATTTCAGCCATTCGGGAAATATTCCACTGATAAACGACTGGTTACACAGATAGCTTAATATGTTACTTAGCTCAGAATCACATTCTTTAATTAACTTTGTTGATATTTCATCATACCCACTAGATGTTTTTGATTTTAAAGATTTTATGATGGACATTATTTCTGTTGGGGTAGTGAGGGTCAAATTCATATTATGGAAGTTACTTGAAATGTCTGGTCTAAGGTAATCCATAGCAGCATCTACCGAACCTGACAACCCCATCTTTTCAGTAACAGTTATAAAATGTTTGTTAAAAATTTCTGCAACACTATACACATCTGTCACCAATGCATCATTTACTTTTAATGCTATTTGTTCCTCTTCATGTCTGGTTCTACCGGTCTCCTCCTTCACTATATCCCATATTGTCTTTATTTTGTTATCTGATATGACTATCTTTTCCTTGTAATATATTTGCTTTGACATCCGTATTACAGTCTTTAATATTTTGCAGTATTTCTTATAATGTGCTATAGCATCAACATTGGAAATGTTTCGGATTGACAGATACAGTTTTCTTTTTGTTTTACAAGATACCCCTATTCCTCGAGTAATCCATGGCTTCTTTGTAGACTTTGCTCTAACCTTGGTAAGTTTTGGGGGAAAGCAGTGTTCAAATAAGGTAAGCACTTTATTAGCAAAAATGTTATATTTTTCATTCATGCCATGAGCACTGTAAACATCAGTCCAGTGAATGTCTCTGAGGAGTGTCCTAAAATAATCAATTTTTGGCTTACTGATTACCCTCTTGAGCTCAGATTTAACAGATTTTATATCCTGTTCAGTATTAACATTTAACAGAAGGAACTGCATGTCATGGTCTGAGAGGCCATTGACTATTGGTTTTGTAATATAATTTTGTTCATTTGACTTTTCTATAAAGATATTATCAATGGCTGTTTGTGAGCAAGTGGTTATCCTAGTGGGGAACTTTACTGTGGGAATTAAGTTGAATGATAGTGTTACTAACTCAAATAGGTTCTTATTGGGAGAGTCTTTAAGGAAATCTACATTGAAATCACCAGCAACCACTATTTCTTTGTTTTTGGTTGTTAAATGGGCCAGTACAGCTTCAAGGTGGTTTACAAACAGATTAAAGTTACCTGCAGGTGCTCGATATACACTTAATATTATGAAAGATTTTTTGTGAAAATCTAATTCTGTTGCACATGCTTCCATATGCTGTTCTAGGCAAAATTTATGAATGTCTATGTTCTTAAATTTATGACAGTTCCTGATGAATGTGGCAACTCCTCCTTTCTCCATTTCTGATCTACAATAGTGAGATGCTAACCTAAACCCTGTAACACTTAAAAGTTCTATACCAGTGGTCACATGATGTTCAGAGAGGCAGATTATGTCAGCTGGGTTTGAAGACTCTAATTCATCTATGCAGATAGTTAATTCATTAATTTTATTTCTCAGTCCTCGAATATTTTGATGCAATAAAGATAGCTGACATTTCACATTGACTGACTTAAAATTGGATGGAGTTAAAATATCTGCTGACAGTTGAAAATTCTTAACCAATGGCTGTTTATGTTGATGTAATAAGCTGGAATTATGTTTTTTGATTTCTTTCTCAAACTGAAGGTTTGTCTCAGTTCTAACCTCTCTAATATAACATGATGAGCTTTATCATGCCGTGCCATTCTGTGTGCAACAGCAGCCACGTAAATGTGAAACAGACATGGCAGCATGCCATTTAGATGTCTGCTTGACATTGGTGGAATGGGTCTAAGAGTCTTAGATGTTCGCTTGGGTCACTGGTTTACAGCTAGGCTGTACATGTTTCAAAGGTGGTGGTGTTAAAGATTACTTTTCAAAATGATCTATGGAAGTAAGAAACAGATAATGGGGAAAACAATGAACTATAAATTGTGGCAGTGCTATGTGCAAAGTTCTTTTTTTAAAGACATGTTACTCTGATAGCACGACATTGACTTTGCATTTAATTTCATGTTACTGCTCTGCATTTCACTTGCAATTAAATGTTTCTGTATCAAGCATCTGAGATGTTTTGTGTTAATTTTTTACTCTCACCAGGTGGTTTTAGAGAACTCATGTCGAGCAGATGAACACGAGTGCCCATTTGGTCGTACAAGTGTGGAACTGTGCAAGTTGCTGTGTGAAGTTCTACGAATAGGAGAACCACCTAGTGAACAGGGGCAAAATTTTCATCCAATGTTCTTCACGCATGATCATCCCTTTGAAGAATTTTTCTGTGTTTGTATTGTGCTGTTAAACAAGACATGGAAAGAGATGCGTGCAACAACAGAAGATTTTGTTAAGGTACTAATGCTTCTCTGTTCTCCAGTTACTCTGTGTTTGTGCTGCCATTTTGTTTCCTAATTCAGTATGTTCAGAGAATTTTATAGTTCTTTTATGAAATGATATTTATTGTGCAATATGCCTGATACTATGTTGGTCTGTTCAGTATAGTGCATATTTCTCTTTCTTGCTTTATATGTTGTCATAATGGTTATATACAGGCTGTAACGGAAGGTATGTCCAATCTTCCAGGAAACATTCCTCACATATAGAGAAAGAAAGTATGATATGGGCATGGGTCTGAAAATGTTTTATTTCCATGTTAGAGCTCACTTTCTACCTCTCTTCATAACCAGATTAATAATTGGAAATGCACAAAAACAGAAAGTACCAGTGTTACATGAAGTGGTTCCTTACGTGACATGTTCAACATACTCTCTTGGTTACTGTATGAAACACCTTCCTAAATGAAATGTTCAAAATACCCTCTGTCTCTGTTAGCAGAGACACATGCATAAACCCACCATCAGATTGAATCTTTGATATGCTGATGTATCCCTGGGGGAATGTGTATTGTTTCACAGCTGTCCACACTGCAGGCACAAAGACTGTACACCTTGTTCCTGGGTTTCATACACAAGGGCTTTCAAATGCCCGCACAAATAAAATTCTAGTTGATTCTAGTAGAACAGATAGACTAATCTCTAAGAAAGCATGAAAAGTTTCCCTGTTGAGCCTGGGTGGAACAACATGATGGCATAAAAGTCACCAATGCCAGCCCAAATGCTGACAGAAAAGCTTTGTTGGTGATGTGATTCTCAGGGATACATTAGTGATTCAGCGTGATGGCAGGTCGATGCATGTATCACTGCAAATGGAGGGCATTTTGAACATTTCAATTAGGAAAGTGTTTCAGTCTGTAACCAAGAGAATATTTTGAACATTTCATGTAAGAAAACATTTCATGTAATGTCAGTACATTCTGTTTCTGTGTGTTTTGCATGGTTAATGTGATTATGGAAAAAAGTAGAAAATGAGGTCTGACATGTAAATAAAATATTTCCAGACCCATGTCCAAATAACAAATTTTCCCCTTCTATGTGTCAGGAATGTTTCCTGAAAGTTGGACATATCTTTTTGTTATACCCTTATAGGAAAACAAAATAAATGGCCTGGTTCCTGTAAATGTAATTAAAGTTCAATCTCTATTGTTGACTGTATCTTAGCAAGCTAAAGCATTCCAACTATTCAACATTTAGAACAGAGATGTTCACTTATCTTAAAGACAACTGAAATCCCAGTAGAACTTGCAACAGCAAAGAGATAATTATTTTGAAATAAAGCTTATTTGCATAGAAAGCACAACATTAGTAATACTTGTGAATGCCTGATGGCTTAATGCTTGTCTCTTTCCTAATAACACCCTTTGTTTCCTGCCAGAGATATAAGATTTGAACCATTCTGTAGCATTTCCTGTTACACCATAATATTCGAATTTACTTAAGAGGATATTGTGATTTACACAGTCAAATGCTTGCAATTTTTTGTCTAATGAATTAAGTACATTTTCACTGTGCGTGTAGATAGCCTTCTCAATATCAGAACCCTTTAGAAATTTGAACTGCGACATTGACAGTATGTTATATGTGATAAGATGGTTATAAAGCCGATTGTACATTACCTTTTCTAAAATTTTTGAGAATGCTGGCAAAAGTGAAATTGGACGGAAATTTGATGCTATTTCTTTATCTTCCTTCTTAAACAGTGGCTTAACTTCAGCATATTTCAACCATTCAGGAAATATTCCACTGACAAAAGACTGGTTACACAGCCAACTTAATGTGTTAATTAACTCAAAATCACATTTTTAATTAACTTTGTTGATATTTGACCATAGCCACTAGAAAGTTTTTGATTTTAAAGATTTTATGATAGACATTACTTCTGCTGGGGTAGTGAGGGTCCAATTCACATTATGGAAATTACTTGAAATGTCTGGTCTGAGGTATCCCATGGCAGTATATACAGAACCTGACAACCCCCACCTTTTTAGTAACAGTTATAAAATGTTTGTTAAAAAGTTCTGCAACACTATACACATCTGTCACCAATGTATCATTTACTCTTAATGCTATTTGCCCCTCTTCATGTCTGGATCTACTGGTCTCCTCCTTCACTACATCCCATATTGTCTTTATTTTGTTATCTGATATGACTATCTTTTCCTGCAATATATTTGCTTTGATGTCCGTATTACAGTCTTTAATATTTTTCAGTATTTCTTGTATTGTAGTATTGCATAAACATCAGAACTGTTTTGGATTGACAGATATAGTTTTCTTTTTGTTTTACAATATACCTCTATTCTTTGAGTAATCCATGGCTTCTTTGTAAACTTTGCTCTAACCTTGGTTAGTTTTGGGGGAAAACTGTGTTCAAATGAGGTAAGCACTTTATTAGCAAAAGTGTTATATTTTTCATTCATGCCACGAGAACTGTAAACATCACTCCAGTGAACGTCCCTGAGGAGTGCCCTAAAATAATCAATTTTTGGCTTATTGATTACCCTCTTGAGTTCAGATTTAACATACTTTGTATCCTGTTCAGTATTAATATTTAACAGAAGGAACTGCATGTCATGGTCTGAGAGGCCATTGACTATTGGTTTTGTAATATAATTTTGTTCATTGAACTTTTCTATAAAGATATTATCAGTGGCTGTTTGTGAGCAATTAACTACCCTCGTTGGGAACTTTACAGTGGGAATTAAGTTGAATGATAGTGTTACTAACTCAAATAAGTTCTTTTTGGGAAGAGTCTTTAAGGAAATCTATGTTGAAGTCACCAGCAACCACTATTTCTTTGTTTTTGGTTGTTAAATGGGCCAGTACACCTTCAAGATGGTTTATGAACAGATTAAAGTTACCTGCAGGTGCTTGATATACATTTAATATTATGAAGGATTTTTTATGAAATTCTGCTTCTGTTGCACATGCATCCACATGCTGTTTTAGGCAAAATTTATGAATGCCTATTTTCTTAAATTTATGACAGTTCCTGATGAATGTGGCAACTCTACCTTTCTCCATTTCTGCTCTACGAAAGTGAGATGCTAACCTAAATCCTGTAACACTTAACAGTTCTTATCAGTGGTCGCATGATGTTCAGAGAGGCTGATTATGTCAGCTGGATTTGAGGACTCAGATTCATCTGTGCAGATAATGTATTCATTAATTTTATTCCTCAGCCCTCGAATATTTTGATGCAATAAAGATAGCTGACATTTCACATTGACTGAGTTAAAATTGGGTAGAGTTGAAATTTCTGCTGATTGTTGCAAATTGTTAATCAACAGCTGTTTATGCTGATGTAATAAGCTAGAACTATGTTTTTTGGCTTCTTCAATGTTTTGCATTCGTAAGCAAGCAAGAAATATTTTCCGTTACGTTTATGTTCTATGAAAAGGGAGTATATCAGCACAATAACAGATATCATCCAGTAGGTAATACAATGTACAGAAATAGTATCTTAACAGCTACTTCTCTCTGTTGATGTATACCCTGACGGTTTTTACACCTTACATTGTTCTTCTTCATAAGATTACCTCAAGGATGTGATAGTTTGATGAATTGAGAAGTGTTATTATTAAACAAAGATGATCTGCTGCCCATTTTTTAGTTCCAAATTTAGATCGCAAAAGTCATTTACGAACACTTAGTTGACTACACTGAAACACAAAAAAGTGACACTTAGATCATAACAGTTACCAGTCTTGTGAATTATCTAAGACTACAATGGAAACAATCTGATTTAATACCACTTGAATTGTGTTGGTGGAAGCGACTTGAGTTGAGCCTGGAATCAGTCACTTGATCGAATGATATCAGAGTCTGCCTAATTAGAATTTAGTAGTGGTAGGAAGACTGCTGGAAAGCAATGCATTTATTTTTGAACAAAATTGAGAGTGAGCCTGCAGCCACTTGGCCTTAAATTGACTGGCTAAGACACTGTTCTCCCCCCCTGAACCATGGACCTTGACGTTGGTGGGGAAGCTTGCGTGCCTCAACGATACAGATAGCCATACCGTAGGTGCAACCACAACGGAGGGGTATCTGTTGAGAGGCCAGACAAACGTGTGGTTCCTGAAGAGGGGCAGCAGCCTTTTCAGTAATTGCAGGGGCAACAGTCTGGATGATTGACTGATCTGGCCCTGTAACACTAACCAAAACGGCCTTGCTATTTTGGTACTGCGAATGGCTGAAAGCAAGGGGAAACTACAGCTGTAATTTTTCCCGAGGGCATGCAGCTTTACTGTATGATTAAATGATGATGGCGTCCTCTTGGGTAAAATATTCCGGAGGTAAAATAGCCCCCCATTCGGATCTCCGGGCGAGGACTACTCAAGAGGACATCGTTATCAGGAGAAAGAAAACTGGCGTTCTACAGATCGGAACGTGGAATGTCAGATCCCTTAATCGGGCAGGTAGGTTAGAAAATTTAAAAAGGGAAATGGATAGGTTAAAGTTAGATATAGTGGGAATTAGCGAAGTTCGGTCACAGGAGGAGCAAAGCTTTTGGTCAGGCGAATACAGGATTATAAATACAAAATCAAATAGGGGTAATGCAGGAGTAGGTTTAATAATGAATAAAAAAATAGGAGTGCGGGTAAGCTACTACAAACAGCATAGTGAACGCATTATTGTGGCCAAGATAGATACGAAGCCCATGCTTACTACAGTAGTACATTTCATATGCCAACTAGCTCTGCAGATGATGAAGAAATTGAGGAAATGTATTATGAGATAAAAGAAACTATTCAGGTAGTGAAGGGAGATGAGAATTTAATAGTCATGGGTGACTGGAATTTGACAGTAGGAAAAGGAAGAGAAGGAAACGTAGTAGGTGAATATGGATTGGGGCTAAGAAATGAAAGAGGAAGCCGCCTGGTAGAATTTTGCTCAGAGCATAACTTAATCATAGCTAAAACTTGGTTCAAGAATCATGAAAGAAGGTTGTATACATGGAAGAACCCTGGAGATTCTAAAAGGTTTCAGATAGATTATATAATGGTAAGACAGAGATTTAGGAACCAGATTTTGAATTGTAAGACATTTCTAGGGGCAGATGTGGACTCTGACCACAATCTATTGGTTATGAACTGTAGATTAAAACTGAAGAAACTGCAAAAAGGTGGGAATTTAAGGAGATGGGACCTGGATAAACTGAAAGAACCAGAGGTTGTACAGAGTTTCACGGAGAGCATAAGGGAACAATTGACAGGAATGGGGGAAAGAAATACAGTAGAAGAAGAATGGGTAGCTTTGAGGAATGAAATAGTGAAGGCAGCAGAGGATCAAGTAGCTAAAAAGACGAGGGCTGGTAGAAATCCTTGGGTAACAGAAGAGATACTGAATTTACTTGATGAAAGGAGAAAATACAAAAATGCAGTAAGTGAAGCAGGCAAAAAGGAATAGATAAGTCTCAAAAATGAGATCGACAGGAAGTGCAAAATGGCTAAGCAGGGATGGCTAGAGGACAAGTGTAAGGATGTAGAGGCTTATCTCATGAGGGGTAAGATAGATACTGCCTACAGGAAAATTAGAGGGACCTTTGGAGAAAAGAGAACCACTTGCATGAATATCAAGAGCTCAGATGGAAACCCAGTTCTAAGCAAAGAAGGGAAAGCAGAAAGGTGGAAGGAGTATATAGAGGGTCTATACAGGGGCAATGTTCTTGAGGACAATATTATGGAAATGGAAGAGGAGGTAGATGAAGATGAAATGGGAGATTGATACTGCGTGAAGAGTTTGACAGAGCACTGAAAGAGCTAAGTCGAAACAAGGCCCCGGGAGTAGACAACATTCCATTAGAACTACTGACAGCCTTGGGAGAGCCAGGCCTAACAAAACACTACCATTTGGTGAATAAGATGTATGAGACAGGCGAAATTCCCTCAGACTTCAAGAAGAATGTAGTAATTCCAATCCCAAAGAAAGCAGGTGTTGACAGATGTGAAAATTACCGAACTATCAGTTTAATAAGTCACAGCTGCAAAATAATAATGCGAATTCTTTACAAACGAATGGAAAAACTGGTAGAAGCCGACCTCGGGGAAGATCAGTTTGGATTCCGTAGAAATGTTGGAACACGTGAGGCAATACTGACCCTTCGGCTTATCTTAGAAGAAAGTGTAAGGAAAGTCAAACCTACGTTTCTAGCATTTGTAGACTTAGAGAAAGCTTTTGACTATGTTGACTGGAATACTCTCTTTCAAATTCTGAAGGTGGCAGGGGTAAAATACAGGGAGCGAAAGGCTATTTACAATTTGTACAGAAACCAGATGGCAGTTATAAGAGTCGAGGGGCATGAAAGGGAAGCAGTGGTTGGGAAGGGAGTGAGACAGGGTTGTAGCCTCTCCCCGATGCTATTCAATGTGTATATTGAGGAAGCAGTAAAGGAAACAAAAGAAAAGTTCGGAGTAGGTATTAAAATCCATGGAGAAGAAATAAAAACTTTGAGGTTTGCTGATGACATTGTAATTCTGTCAGAGACAGCAAAGGACTTGGAAGAGCAGTTGTACGGAATGGACAGTATCTTGAAAGGAGGGTATAAGATGAACATCAACAAAAGCAAAATGAGGATAATGGAATGTAGTCGAATTAAATCGGGTGATGCTGAGGGAATTAGATTAGGAAATGAGACACTTAAAGTAGTAAAGGAGTTTTGCTATTTGGGGAGCAAAATAACTGATGATGGTCAAAGTAGAGAGGATATAAAATGTAGACTGGCAATGGCAAGGAAAGTGTTTCTGAAGAAGAGAAATTTGTTAACATCGAGTATTGATTTAAGTGTCAGGAAGTCGTTTCTGAAAGTATTTGTATGGAGTGTAGCCATGTATGGAAGTGAAGCATGGACGATAAATAGTTTAGACAAGAAGAGAATAGAAGCTTTCGAAATGTGGTGCTATAGAAGAATGCTGAAGATTAAATGGGTAGATCACATAACTAATGAGGAGGTGTTGAATCGAATTGGGGAGAAGAGGAGTTTGTGGCACAACTTGACCAGAAGAAGGGATCGGTTGGTAGGACATGTTCTGAGGCATCAAGGGATCACCAATTTAGTACTTGAGGGCAGTGTGGAGGGTAAAAATCGTAGAGGGAGACCAAGAGATGAATACACTAAGCAGATTCAGAAAGATGTAGGCTGCAGTAGGTACTGGGAGATGAAGAAACTTGCACGGGTTAGAGTAGCATGGAGAGCTGCATCAAACCAGTCTCAGGACTGAAGACCACAACAACAACAAGACACTGTTGTGACCACCTAACTGGAGATGCTGTTTATTAGCTGCTTGCAGCGATCCCTTTGAATGGGGTCATTCTAAATGGTGAGCATTCACTCAGGAAGTACAGCATTTATTTGCTGGTATGGGCTTGCCAATCCTGGCTGTCATGAACTGGGGACTGGTGAGTGTTGCCAGTCATCTATTACTGTAAGCCCTAGCATGCTTCACTGAGCATTTCACAGAGAAACACCTGGAGGTCCTCACATATTTGAGACCTGGCATATTTTTGATTGCCTCAACATAGTCCCCTCTTTGATATGGACATCTTCTAGGTAAGTGACAGAAGATTGAAAAAATTAACATTTAGAAAAATTACACAGACCCTACCAGACAGAGCCACAAAAACCCGATGTAAATTTCCTAAATGTTCCTTGTTCATATGATTTGTAATCATGAGGTCATCAGGATAAATGACACGTTGGGGATATCTGCTATCAGGTGTTATAAAAACCTTTGGAAACTAGCAGACTCACTTGTGACCCTAGATGGCAACCTATTAATTTGATGATAAGGGTTGACAGGTGTACTTAATATCAAGAGTTTCTTCAATTTTTTGGCTCATGCAAGCTGTAAATAGCCTGTGCCAGGTCAGTTATTATAAATAACTGATCATTTGCTAATTTGTAAAAAAGTTCATCAACTTCTATTTGGTCACAGACAGTAAGTTAAAAGTTGACATACATGAGTGGAATGTCCCAGGCTTATGTACACCCACTAAGGGAGAGGCCCATTGTCTAAAGGAAATAGACAAAAGAATTCACTGTTGTTCCAGCCTGTCTAATTTCAGTTTCACTTCATCCAGAAGTGCCAACGGAATATGGTGAGCTTCAAAAAATGTGGTCTGAAATTCATGGCTGTCATAGACCAGTCTGAAATAATGTCTCAAATTGGGAACATAAAGTGTGAATTTCTTCACATAGCACTGTAAGCTAAATGATATTAACAGTGTGGTGCTGAATAGGAAAACCATAAGCTGAATAAGTATCGTCAAGTAAAAAAATATTTTCTTCTGATGGTGATCACAAGAAATGGCAATGTCCTTGTCACTTGTTTATACTTGTTAGAGAGCTCTGTTTGGTCTAACAACAGAATTTTATGACATCTGGAAGTCCAAAAATTTGAAATGCATACTGTCCAAAGGTGGAACACCAATACTAAAGTAATTAGATTGATTTATCACAGAGGCAGACTATATTGGCATTCCTGGTTTCTTTGTGTAACAGCATTTGTTGTGGAACCACTGTACGATCCCTTCATGTAATGTTGTTGATCTGGATTGTGGGAACACAATGGCTGGGTGCAAGTTGAACTTCCACTAAGTGTCCCTTATGAAAACACTTTTAGCTTTTGGTATCATAATGATGGATGTAAACTGAAATAGTCAGGCTAATTATGCATTAATTGTAAACATTACATCCTATACCTCTGAACAACATGAGGTGGAGTAGAACAGGGCTGGTTGGCTGCCACTGGGCGAGACATACATGTTACCTTTTTTGTTTTTAACCTGCTTTTTTCTGCAATCGCTGTTACACAAGTAATAGTTTCTGCATTAAAATTGAAAGGAAAGTTTTGTTGCACTTTGTCAGTCGTTCCTGCAGTTATTGTAGGTACTTTAAAGTCAGTGGAAAACATTTAGTGGTTGGTTAGGGAAATTTAAAAAGTACAACTGACATGCTTCACCTCTGCTAACAACAGATCAGACTGGTGTAAGGCCTGTTTGCATTCATCTGTATTCAGAGGCAAGATGAATGACAGTGTCTGTTTTTAGATTAGATTAGATTAGATTAGATTAGATTAGATTTACTTTCATTCCAATTGATCCATAGTGATGAGGTCCTCCAGGATTTAGACCATGTCAGGAAAACAATAATACATGACAAATATTTACAACTAAAATTTAACTTTCTGTGAATGATAGGCACAAGTACTTGTAAGGTTACATTTCCTACTAAATCCTTGAAGATTTACAGACCATGAATTGATGCTTCCTGTGTCTGGTTTAGGTTTACAATGTTGCAGAAATTCTAACCATGCTGTGACCACAAACATTTTAGTAGGAAACCAGTAAGTGCCCAGTTCTTTAAAGAATCAAACTCTCTTGCATAAAACAGCTTCAAACATCTGATTACTTTACAGATGTGTTAATATATTTGATGTCAAGCATCTAAGTAGAAAATTTTTAAAAAGGTTTGAAATTGTGCTTAAAGTTTGTTGAATGTCACTAAGTGCGCTCATGAAACACTGAATGAATATAGTCTTCATGGTTATCATTCCATATTAAGCAAATGCAAGTTTTTCACATATCTCAATATTTATGATATTATGATGTTGGTACATCAAGTGATATACATAGATACTGTCTGCAAAGTATGTTGCAAATAGAGTGGGTAGTAAAGAAGTAATAAATTAAAAGTCATGTCAGATGCTGAAGTTTCCCTTTAAACACATTTAGTGGTTTTTTTGTTGGGGGGGGGGGGGGGGGGGTTCCAGTGTGAAAAAGTTTCATAAATGTTTGAAATTATGTGTAAAGTTTGTTGAAAGTTGGTAAGTGCTCTCATTCTCAAGTACAGGATGAATAAAGTTGGGTATTTGTGCACTGTCAGTTGTGCTTCCTCAAGACAAACACACAGTTTCTAGCTGTAACATTGTCTTGTTTGTTAAAGTTTTAACATAAGATTACACCTTTTAATGAGTAAATTATCGCAGCATTTTAAATATGACCAGTAATTACATGAAGTATCGAAAATCAAATTTTTGTGCCTTCTGGAAGCCACTAGATAAGCAACTTGCAAGTGGGACCAGGTTCTGGGACAGTTGCTTAACATAATAGATCAAAGTATAAATGTCTGAAAGAGGTAACTCTGAGGATTCTATCAGCAGGTCGAATTTTTACACGAGATAATACAACTAGGGGTTGCTGGATAGCAAAAAAGCCCACTACCGCTGCCAGCACTGAATATCACTTGTTCGGAAATGTAATGCTATCTCAGTCCTCTTGTGCATTGTTAAAACTGGAGTAGCTGGGAGGAAATGTAGCTGCTGAGGAGCAAGCTGATCAAATGTTTTGGTATCTCATGTTGATGTACCTGCTGTTACCACAATTTCAGAAATTTGCATCCATCGTAGCTGTGCTATCCAATGGAAGTGGAACTTACTTTGACACAAGTTTTACATTCCCAAAGTTAGACCATAAAAACCATGTGTTCGCTTTTTGTTCAATACACTCATGACACACAGTTCATAAGATATACTGACATTGTTAATTTCCCATAACTACACTGAAAAAACTCAGAATTAACAACACTTGAACTGCAGTGGTAGAAATCATGTGGGCGAGGCTGAAATTAGTCTGATGGTCAAATGGTATCACAGCTTGTCAAAGTAAGAGGGATGTTCATTAAGTAATGCAACACATTTTTCCCCTGAGAGTAGGTTGGTTTTTGTTCAGGATTCCACTGCACCATGTTATTCCCCACACTTTTGGCTACAAAACCCTAGTTTTCAACATTACATCCATTCAATGTGACAGCCTTATGCCACCTTACTGGGAGGGCCTGTATGCTTGTGTGGCACCACTCTACTGGTCAATGTCAGAACTAACGTCTTGCCGTGTCGATAACCTTCTGCTTTCCATGGAGTGCATTCTTCATTGGGCCAAACAGATAGAAGTCAGAAATTGGGAGTTGCACACTGTAGAGTGAGGAACCCAGTGGGCACACTTCTTTGAGTACCCAACTGTGGACAAGTGTGTCAGTACTACCAGCAGAAATGTCCAGTTATGTATTAATATGTTTGAGTGTGAGCCATTGATCACCTCAAATGAAAGTGTTGCACGTTCCAACATTGCAGGAGCCACAGCTGTCTTCTGGGTGGCACACTGGAGATCAGACAGGTTTACGCGACCTTGCTGCGATGACGACGGATGCTTTGCCCAACAACTCGCTGTGCTTTTGTTCACTGTCAGGGCTCTGTAACATTCTGCAAACACCTATGAATATCTGCAGTACTCTGGCTTTCCACCAAAAGAAACTCAATGACAGCTCTCTGTTAGGAACGCTCCTCCATTACAGATACCATTTTGAAGGCTACGTACAGCGCAGCCACATATTTGAACTTCATGAAAGTAGAGAGGCTGGAGCAGGAATATTCCATGACGTCCCACAAAAAATTCCACATTTTCCAACCAAAATTGGTGGAGAAAAAAAAAATGTTGTATCACTTATGAAACGTCTCCCATAGACCTTATAACGGTAGGCAGAATGTCACTATAATTACGTCTCAATTACAGACACATGAAGAGTCCAAAGTCTAGTACGGAGTAATCAACCATAATTCAGTGCACTTTGAAAAGAAACACATTAGCTTTAGAATAGAAGTGTGAATGAGGCTGCAGCCGCTGACCTTAAATCAGCTGGACACAGGCGTAAGAGATTGGGGGCAGCATTACAAATATTTCCTTATTAACTTCTGAACTAAAGAAAAAACTGTATGATATTGTCAGCTCAGATTTACCCCATTATGACCAAATTTTGGGTTGTAGCATAAGTTCATAATGTTTTTCCATAAGTTTAATAAATGTAATGGATACACACAACAGAGACTTCAATCGTCAGTAATATATACTCCTTCACTGTTTACAATAGTCTGCCAACACTGGGGTAACTTTTCGATTCCGTGATTGTAGAAATCACATCGTTTTGTGGGAAAGAACTCGTTGAGCCATGTTCAAAGTGGATTTTCATCCAGGAAGAAAGTTCCTTGAAGGTCATAGGATAGAGAACATAAAAGGTGAAAATCTGAGGGCGAAAATCAGATGAATAAGGTGGGTGCTGAATCACTTCCTAACCCAACTCCTGTATAGTGTTTTTTGTCAATGCAGCAGAATGTGAGCGGGCTTTATTGTGGAGTAGCGTCAATTCACGCAGTCTTCCTGGTCTTTGTTCTTGGATTGCATCTCCAAGACATTCCAGTTGTTCACAATAAATGTCAGCAGTGATGTTACACCTCAGGGAAGCAATTCATAGTGTATCACACCGCCACTGTTCCGCCAGATGAATAACATTATCTTTTGTGGATGTGTGCAGATATTTATATGGACAGTTGCTGCTTTGTTTGGGCTCAACCATTCCCTTCTTTTCCTTATATTAGCATAAAGACACAATTTCTCGTCACCAGTAATGACACTGATAGGACTGGTCAGTGTTGCTCATGAGCCAATTGATGATGAGCAAGCAGAGATGTACATATGGCTGCTCGAAGATTTTTGTGATTTTGGCTTAAAGCATGTGGTACCCATACACCCAATTTTTGAATCTTTCCCATTGCATGTAAATGTCCCATATCAGTGGAATAATCACAGTTCATCACATTTGCCAGTTCTTCAGTACAGTGACATGGACCATTGTGTATTAATGCATTTTAACGATCTTCATCAAACTCCAAATGTCTTCCAGAATGTGGAGTCACTAATGTCAAAATGATCCTCCTTAAGATGAGAAAACCATTTTGTTGCGATGGTCTGTCCAGTGGCATTATTCCCATATGTGGCACTAATGTTTCCAGCCGTCTCCACTGAAGTCGGCCCTGTATTGAACTCAAAGAGAAGAGTATATTGAATATGTTCTGATTTTTACTCTTTGTAATCCATTCTCTAGCATCCACAGCTCCACTCACTATTTCCACATGACATTATATGAACTCAAATAACAATACTAAACTACAAATAAAAATTAACAGTTGATAAATAAAACCACAGCAACTGAAATACCACCATCCAATATTAAAACACTACAAACTTATGCATCAGTTTAATACTTGTCTTAATATTTGCAGGATTTTAAATAAAAAGGAGGATATGAACTTTATCTTCGTTCAGAAACACTTTAGTTCAGCTCTACTCACATCCTCCTTATGTGATCAGAACTCTCTTATCTCTTTTGCCCATCATTTTTAGGGTTCCATGGCTCGATCTGTAAAAATTGGCCCCTTTTTGTTGCTGTTGTGGTCTTTAGTCCAAAGACTGTTTTGATGCAGCTCTCCATGCTACTCTATCTTGTGTGAGGCTTTTCATCTCCAAATAACTACTGCAACCTAAATCTTTCTGAACGTACATACTGTATTCATCTCTTGGTCACCCTCTATGATTTTTGCTGCCCATTCTTCCCGCCAATGCTAAATTGGTGATCCCTTGATGTCTCAGAATGTGTCCTACCAAGCAATCTTTTCTTTGTGTCAAGTTGTGCCACGAATTTATTACCTCCTCAGTTCTGTTCATTACTTCTTTGTTAGTTACATGATCAACCCATCTAATCTTCAACATTCTTCTGTAGCACCACATTTTGAAAGCTTCTACTCTCTCTCTTTATCTAAACTGTTTATCAGCCATGTTTCAGTTCCATACATGGCTACACTCCAGACAGATATCTTCAGAAAAGACTTCCTAACACTTAAAACTATATTTGATGTTAACAAATTACTCTTCTTCAGAAATGATTTTATTTCCGTTGCCGGTCTGCATTTTATATCTTCTCTACTTTAGCCATCACAATTATTTTGCTGCCCAAATAGCAAAACTCATCTACTACTTTAAGTGTGTCATTTCCTAATCTGATTCACTTGGCATCATCTGATTTGACTTCATTCCATTGTCCTTGTTTTGCTTTTGTTGATGTTCATCTTATATCCTGCTTTCAAGACACTGGCCATTCCATTCAGCTGCTCTTCAAAGTCCTTTGCTGTCTCTAACAGAATTACAGTGTCATCAGCAAACCTGAAAGTTTTTATTTCTTCCAAATTTGCTTTGGTTTCTTTTACTGCTTGCTCAAAGTACATACTGAATAACATTGGGAATATGCTACAACCCAGTCTCACTCCTTTTGCAACCACTACTTCCCTTTCATGCCCCTTGACTGTTATAACTGCCATCTTGTTTCTGTACAAATAGCCTTTTGCTCCCTGTATTGTACCCCTGCTACCTTCAGATTTTCAAAGAGAGTATTCCAGTCATTGTCCTCTAAGACTACAAATGCTGAAAATGTAGGTTGTTTTTAGGTTTACCTTTCCTTAACCTATCATCTAGGATAAGTCTTAGGGTTAGTATAGCCTCATGTGTTCCTACATTTCTCCAAAATCCAAACTGGTCTTCCCTGAGATTGGCTTCTACCAGTTTTTCCATTCTTCTGTAAAGAATTTAGGTTAATATTCTGTGACAATGACTTATTAAACTGATAGTTCACTAATTTTCACACCTTTCAATAACTGCTTTCTTTGGAATTGGAATTACTACGTTTTTCTTGAAGTTGGAGGGTATTTTGTCTGTCTCATACATCTTGCACACCAGATGGAAGAGTTTTGTCAAGGCTGGCTCTCCCAAGGCTATCCGTAGTTGTGACAGAATATCTTCTGCTCCCAGAGCATTGTTTCAACTTAGATCTTTCAGAACTTTGTCATATTCTTCTCACAGTATCATATCTCTCATTTCATCTTCATCCACATCCAGTTCCCTTCCTATAGTATCACTTTCAAGGTCATCTCCCTTGTGTGGACACACTATATACTCCTTCAACATTCCAGCTTTCTCTTCTTTTCATTGGGTTGGTTTACTATCTGAGCTCTTGGTGTTCATACAGCTGCTTCTCTTTTCTCTAATGGGCTCTTTAATTTTCCTGTGGGCAAAATGTATCTTTCCCTATGTCCTCTAGCCATTCATGCTTAGCAATTTTGCACTTCCCATCAGTCTCATTTTTTAAATCTCTATATTCCCTTTCACCTGATTCATTTTTAAATTTTCTCCTTTCAACAATTAAATTCAATATCTCTTGTGTTGTCCAAGGATTTCTAGTAGGCCTTGGTTGTTTACCTATTTGGTCCTCTGCTGCCTTCACTATTTCATCTCTTAACAGTTCCCATTCAGCTTTTGCTGTATTTCTTTCCCCTGTTCTTGTCAGCCATTGCCTAATGCTCACTCTGAAACTCTCAACTACTTCTGGTTCTTTCAACTTATGCAGGTCCTATCTCCATAATTTCCTACCTTTTTCATGTTTCTTCAGTTTTAATCTACAGTTTATAACCACTAAATTGTGGTAGAGTCCACATCTCCCCCTGGAAATGTCTTACAATTTAAAATCTGGTTCCTAAATCTCTGTCTATTATATAATCAGTCTGAAATCTTCCAATGTATCCAGGCCTCTTCAACATATACAACCTTCTTTTATGACTTGTAAACCAAGTGTTAGCGATGATTAAATTATGCTGTGTGCATAATTCTACCAGATGGCTTCCTTTGTCATTCCTTCCCCCTAGTCTGTATTCAAATACTATTTTTCCTTCTCTTCCTTTTCTTACTACCGAATTCCAGTCACCCATCACAGTTAAACTTTTGTCTCCTTTAACTATCTGATTAATTTCTTTCATCTCTTCATATGTTTCTTCAACCTCTTTTTTGTCAGTGGCACTAGGTGCACGTAAACTTGTTCTACTGTGGTAGGTGTCGGCTTTGTGTCTAACTTGGGTACGATAATGCATTCACTATTCATAGTAGCATTCATAGTAGCTTACTCACATTCCTGTTTTCTTATTCATTATTAAACCCACTCCTTCATTACTCCTATTTGACTTTGTATTTATAACTCTGTATTCACCTGACCAGAAGTCCTGTTCCTCCTGCCACCGAACTTCACTAACTCCCACTTAAACTGATCCATTTCTATGTTTAAATTTTCTTGTTTACATGGCCCGATTTAGGGCTCTGACATTCCAATCACCGATCTGTAGAATGCCAGTTTTGTTTCTCCTTATGACGACATCCTCCTGCGTAGTCCTTACAAGGAGATCTGAATAGGGGACTATTTTATCTCTGAAATATTTTACCCAACAGGATGGCATCTTCACACAACCATACAGTAGAGCTGTGTATTCATGGGAAAAATTACTGCTGTAGTTTCTCCTTGCCTTCAGCCATTTGCTGTACCAGCGCAGCAACACTATCTTGGTTGGTGTTAGAAGGACAGATCAATCAGTAATCCTGACTGTTGCCCCTGCAGCTACTGAAAAGGCTGCTGCCCTTCCTCAGGAGCAATATGTTTGTGTGGCCTCTCAAGAGATCCACTCCATTGTGGTTGTCCCTACAGTACGGAACCCGTATATGGTCACTTTGTTGTCCATCCATCTGTCTGTCTGTTAAGAAATATATTTCTCAGGAACAGGGACACTTATCAAGTTGCAATTTATGTCGCGTATTAAGGTCTGTGGTCCCTTGATTGTGTAAATATTGTAAGCTTCTAAGACAGTGCAATCAAAAATTTCAGCCATTTATGTCACATTTTTTGATGCTCAGAAAGTCAATCGTCAAAATCTATAGGGTGCTTCTCGTTGATCTAGAATCGTGTAATTTGGCAAGAAGCAAGAGTTCACAGTACCAGTAAAGGAAAAAAAAAATCTGAAAAATTGTTAAACTGTATTTATATCATGTGAAAATATGTTTTGCCATTTGAACATACATTGCATTCATTATACATCAAAAATATAATAGGTGAACATTACTGCATGCGAATATAAAATGTAAGTTGTAGTCATGTTTTAGTAAATAAATAAAAATGTTTTATTAAATTTTCTCCCTCTACATGTATATACTGAAGTCCCCAACTTCGTACTTTTTGTGTATCTGAACTACTTTACTACAGGTATTGATATGGCCTCGGAATTCCTGGCACCAATATCTTGTAACTATTGATATTGATAACAGGCAAAAATCATTGAGATTCTCAATTCCCAGGATGGATGAACTATGTAAAGACGTAATTAAGATTGTATGGGACCCTCAGTGTGAGTCCTATTAGCAATTGGCCGATTTTTGCATGGGGCAAGCTATCTCCTTGTTGCCTCTTTTTAGAGACTTACACATACCTATTGTACCTCTAACATTTCCTGCTCTGTCTAAGCATATACATACAAGTTCCACTTAATATGAAATCTAGTTAAATTAAAGGTCTGATGGTATTGGCTTCATCGGCAGTAGTAAAAGATTCATGTACCCATTACTTTTTAGTTTGTAGAATTTTTCGTTCCCTGTTACCAGTAATGCAATTCAGAGAACTTGGTTTTATGTATGTAGGACATGTACTGCTGTTTAAAACTGATCATTTTTGGACCTTGTTATTCAACTCTGTTAACTATTTGCAACTGGGCCTGCTACATGAGAGACAGTTTCTTCTTGCTTGGCTGCACTAAATATAGTGAAGCCCAACCTTCTTATTTCTCCAGCACTGCTGGTAGATATGGATGTACCTTCCAAAAAAAAAAAAAAAAAAAAAAAAAAAAAGTCATTGTACTTAAACTGCCAGTTACATAATTTCTCTAAGCTCCCGTTTGTACCGACAATGATGTCAGAGTCCACTAATCCTAAACTTGGAAATGGCTTCAAGAAATTTAACAACTCGCAGCTAAACGTGAAAGTTGATGTTGTAGAAAAGTCACACAGAAGCATTGTGTACTCACTTGATTGTGATTGAGGTCCTCTTCCTGAATAAATGTGGAAGTGTGGGCTTCACATATGGAATGCATGTGAAAAGAAAGGAACATTACTTAAGTATCACTTAGAACTGTACATGAAGAGAAATTGGTATTAAGTCCTTCAAAAGGAAGGTTTATTATTAGCACACATTTTGACTTGTGACAGTGTTTAATGAACTTGTCATAATTATTAGGAGATACAAGAAAATAACTTCATCAGAGAACACACAGGAGTGGAGGATGTAATTATGATTGTAATGAAAGTGAGGTGGAGGCAGGTGGGACAGGTAGCTAAGTGAATAGATTGATAAGTGGAGCAATGCTGTTTTTTACTGGATTCAGAGGAATGAATTAACTCTTAGACTTATACAGGGTGTTACAAAAAGGTACGGCCAAACTTTCAGGCAACATTCCTCACACACAAATAAAGAAAAGAAGTTATGTGCACATGTGTCCGGAAACGCTTAATTTCCTTGTTAGAGCTCATTTTAGTTTTGTCCACCTACGCTCAATGGAGTGCCCCCAGGGGCTCAGCATTCATTTGCTGGGTACGGGCTTGGCGACCCCGGGGTTCCTGAGCTGGGGACTGGTAAAGCGCCGCCAGCCCTGTCACCGTAACCTCTGAGCATACTTCAGCAACCACAGTGCGGCGCGGCGGTGGAACGTTGTGTGTCTCAGGGAATGGGGATCTTGGCTTGACCGCCTGGATTGCGAGGACGGTAAACCTCTATAAAAACCCCTCAATCTTACGGTGTGCTGCGCGCCTATAAGATGCATGGCTGTTGGGGTTGAACAGTCGCAAGCGGGCAACCTCTGGGGCACCTGCCGCACCCCAGTTGTATCAGGCTTACCTAGGCACGCGGGGCTCTGTCTAGGTGGACTTCTAGTTCCCTAGCTGCTCGTGGGACCGAGATGGATCCTTCGAATCCCTCTTTTCCTCCTCCCAGCGGAAAGGGTGGGCCGCTGGAAGGTTCTAACACCCAGTCTCTGAAGAGGGATCGTGCATTCAGTCCCCCTGACTGCAGCACATCTTTGACAAGTCAAGTCTTTAGTAACAGAATGCATTCTGGTAATCAGAATGTGTTTCTCATTGTAAAGCGGAAGGAGGGTAGTTTTGAGAAGGTTTCGCCCTTCTATATACAAAAGGGTCTGGAGGGCATCTGTGGCTCCTTAAAATCAGTGAAGCGTTTGCGTAATGGGACCTTGCTCGTGGAAACTTCCACTTCCCAGCAAGCCACTAACCTGCAAGCTGCTAAATGCCTTGGGGAGTATGCCATAGACATACCTTGAATTATAGCAAAGGTGTTGTGACATGCCGGGATCTAGTCGACATTCCCAAAGACGGACTGCAACGTGAATGGGCTCCGGAAGGTATCGTTGATGTTCAACATATCATGAAGAGGGTTGATGGCAATCTTGTGAAATCCGACTCTTTTATTCTGACCTTCAGTAGCACGATACTTCCAGAACATATTAAAGCTGGCTTCCTTCGCCTTAGTGTGCGGCCTTATTTCCCGTCTCCAATGCGCTGTTTTAAATGCCAGCGTTTTGGGCATACCACCTTCGGGTGTAAAGGCGAAGCGACTTGTGGCAACTGTGGTAAGGCTGCTCATGAAGGAGTTGGTTGCTCGTCTCCAGTCAGATGTATCAATTGCTCTGGCAACCACCCTGTGTGGAGTAGGGACTGCCGAATATTTTTAGAGGAACGCAAAGTCCAGGAAATAAAAACAACCAAGCGTATCCCCTATGGCGAGGCCAAGAAGATCTATAAGTCGATGCAACCTCCCACATTTGCTACAACTTTTGCATCCCTGGTTCAGAAGCCTACTCCAAAAGTCGATGCCTCGACGCAGACCGAGGTGGTGAGTGTTGGCACTAACACCTGCAGGTGTCAGTGCACTTGCAACACCGCCAGTGTTTCAGAGCCAGTAGCCCCTACTCGACTTGCAGACAAAGGTACAGTGGCGAACTTGGGCCAGCCCCTGGCGCCTCCAACAGCTGCGGCTGTTCCCAAGCCCAGTGCGCCAATTACCACTCCCACATCCGCTCCCCCAAAGCCCACCAAACCACAGAAAGCTCCTGTACAGCAGCACCAGCGGGTCAAATCCCGTGGTAAACCATCTGACCATGCGGATGTTGTTTTACGTGAGGCTTCCTCTGACTCTTCCCCAGAGTTGATGGAATACGATGTATGTGTGGGGCATCTCACCCCACGCCTGCTCCTCCACCTGCTGCGGTCTCCCCGCCTCGTCGGAGAGACAGGATGAAGGTGCTACCCCCATCATAGATGGCTCCCATACTTCAGTGGAACTTGCAAGGGTTCAGGACGCATGTGGAAGAACTTCGTCTCCTATCTCAGGATAGACCACTGTGCCTATGTCTCCAGGAGACGTATTTCAATCCATCATACTCCCCTGAGATACGAGGCTATACGGTCCACAAAAAGGACGACCTGCGTGGAGAGAGAGCTAGAGGAGGCGTAGGTATTTTCGTCAGGACGGACTACCACTCCTCGCCTCTCTCACTTACGACGACTTTGCAGGCTGTCACTGTGTCCGTGCACGTGCGTCATCCATTGACTGTATGTTCCCTTTACTTGCCCCCACATGATGCACTCGATGAAGCGGCCCTCGCCGACCTTCTTACACAGCTCCCCCAGCCATTCATTATTTGTGGTGATTTTAATGCCCACAATGTGCTTTGGGGCTCTGCAATTACCTGCCCCAGGGGTAGAGCAATTGAGAGGCTTCTCCTGTCATCCTGTGCCTACTTGCTCAATGGAGGACAGAGTACTCATTTCTGCACAGCGACTGGGTCGTTCTCTGCCATAGATCTCTCACTTTGCTCTCCAGCTCTTGCCGCCAGTGCTCACTGGGAAGTGGTCGCTGACTTGCACGGCAGTGATCATTTCCCAATCTGGATTCACCTGCCAGATGGCGTGAGCCCCGAAAGGAGACCGCCAGTGCTCACTGGGAAGTGGTCGCTGACTTGCACGGCAGTGATCATTTCCCAATCTGGATTCACCTGCCAGATGGCGTGAGCCCCGAAAGGAGACCACCACGATGGGTGCTCAGTGGGGCTGACTGGACACTTTATAGCCAATTGGCCCAATTCGAACACTGTGTGAATGTTGAGATGTGGGCGGATCATATTACCAACACGATCCACCTCGCTGCTGTGGCATCCATTCCACAGTCCACGGGCCACCGGAAGAGGCCACCTGTGCCTTGGTGGAGTGCCGAATGCCGCTCTGCAATCAGGACCAGGCGTGCAGCTCTGCGTCGGTTCAAGTGTCGGCCGACTGCTGAAAATCTTGCAGCCTTTCGGGTGGCGAGGGCAAGATGTCGCCGCATTATTCGTGAGAGCAAGAAGAGGTCATGGCAGCAGTCCCTGAACACCATTAATCGTTCCACCAACAGTTCCATTGTGTGGGAGACGATCAGGAGAATTTCTGGCAGAGGCGGGAGGTGCCCCATAGCTGCTGTAATGAATAACGGCACTCTCCACACGGATCCGCGAGACATTGCCCAGACTATGGCAGCGTATTTTGGCACAGTTACTGCAACAACCAGTCAGGATCCAGGTTTCCAGCGCCATAGAGCCGTTGCTGAGACATGTAGTCTGGACTTCCAGTCCATTTCTCATGAAATTTACAACTGCCCATTTTCTATGTGGGAGCTGGATTCTGCATTGTCTGGAGCTCGTGACACATCCCCTGGTCACGACAGGATCCATTACAGTATGCTATGGCACCTCACAATGCGCAACAGAGAAATCCTCCTCGCACTTTTTAATGCCATTTGGGCGTCGGGTCACTTTCCTGACGCGTGGCGTGAGGCAGTTTTAATCCCTTTCTTAAAACCTGGGAAAGACCGCACGAGCCCAAGTAGCTACCGTAGTATTGCCCTCACTAGTTGCATAGGGAAGACCTTGGAGCGGATGGTCAACCGCCGCCTTGTCTGGATGTTAGAATCCCGGCAACTCCTTAGTCGCTTTCAGTGTGGGTTCAGGAGGTTTCGTTCCACCTTCGATAACCTTGCCCTCCTGGAGGCGGCTATACAACAAGCTTTCCTCCGCCGTCATCACCTTCTAGGTGTATTTTTCGACATCGAGAAGGCCTACGATACCACTTGGAGGCGTCTCATCCTGGAGCAGCTTCACGAATGGGGTTTTCGTGGTTGTCTTCCTCTTTTTATTCAGTCTTTCCTCTCGCCACGATATTTTAGATACTGAATTGGTGACGTCCTGTCTGATCGCTTTGAACAGGAGAATGGTGTCCCTCAGGGTAGCGTTTTAAGTGTGACTCTCTTTGCCATCGCTATTAATAGCATTACGTCCATAGTGAAAAGTCCTGTCCAGTGTTCTTTGTTTGTGGATGATTTCTCTTTGTTCTGCTCTTCCTCAAGCCTTGCAACAACAACTCGTCAGTTGCAACTTACGATTAGGCGTTTGGATGACTGGGCGCAGAAGAGTGGTTTTAAATTTTCCGCCGAGAAGTCTGTATGTGTTCTTTTTAACCGCTCTCGTTCGATTTTAACCTTTCCTGAGTTGCGGTTGAGGGACACTATACTTACTTTTAAAGACACGGTGAGATTTCTGGGGCTCATTTTTGACTCGAGGCTCACGTGGTTACCTCATCTTAAAGACCTGAAACGGCGGTCACTTCAGGCTTTAAGTATTTTAAAATGTCTTAGCCACAGTACATGGGGAGCTGACAGGACTTGTCTACTCCAGTTTTACAGGGCGTTTGTGCGATCTCTGCTCGATTATGGGTGCACGGTGTATGGGTCTGCGAGGCCTTCTTACTTAAAGTTGTTGGACGTTGTGCACCATGAAGGGCTTCGGTTGGCCACTGGGGCATTCCGAACTAGCCCCATACCAAGCCTCTGTGCAGAGGCTGGTGAACCGCCACTTCATATGCGGCGACGGCTACTTACAGTGCGCCAGGCGTATAAAACTTTGTACACACCATACACCCCTGCATACCATACCGTTGCTCAGCCTCCTCTGGCACGGTTGTTTCATAACCGGCAACGTGCGATGCAGCCCTATGGGATTCACGCACAGGATTGCCTCGCTGCGATGTCTATGGCTGGTCTTCATGTTTTACGTCGCGGTTGGAGCAGATCTCCACCTTGGCTCCTCCGGAGACCCAAACTTATTTTAGATTTGACTGGTTTTAAGAAGGATGGCACACCAGATTTTACGTTCCAATCTCTGTTTTTTAACATTTTAGATGTGCATCACAGTTTCACTGTTGTTTATACTGATGGCTCCAAACAGGAGACTTTCCTTGGCTGTTCTGTGGTGTTCCCTGACCATGTTACCCGGATTCGCCTCCCTGCTGAATATACCGTTTTCGCAGCGGAGCTCCACGCGATCCTGAAGGCACTGGAGCTGATGCATCGTGTTCGGGGCGATCGATTTCTTCCCTGCTCTGATTCTCTTAGTGCCTTACAATCACTGCAGAACCTATACCCGACTGAGGAGATGGTCCAGCTGATACATGACCAACTGTACTTGCTCCAACGGCGGGGTAAAGAGGTATCCTTCTGCTGGGTGCCTGGTCATGTCGGCATATGGGGCAATGAACAGGCTGATCGGGCTGCCAAGGAGACCTGCAGAGAGCAGGATGTGGTCCAGTGTCCTATCTCCTTACAGTCAGTCATCGCTGCACTCCACAGGAAGTGCATGGAGTTGTGGGAGGACGAATGGCTGGCGGTGACGGCCAATAAACGGTAAAGTCAACCACTCGGCCGTGGCGTTCCTCCTGCCGGCTGCTCAGGCGGGAAGAGGTGGCCCTCACACGTCTTCGGATCGGGCACTGTCCTCTGACGCATAGCTATTTATTACGGCGGGAGGATCCTCCGTTTTGTGCTGCTTGTGGTGTGCACATCCCTGTCAGCCACATTTTAACAGACTGCATTTTATACCGTGATGCAAGGGCAGAAGCACAAGTTTATGGGGATCTGCCTTGTGTTTTAGCTAACGATGAGACGTGTGTGTCTAGGGTTTTTAAGTTTTGTGATGTGTCTGGACTCTGGCCTAAACTTTTAGGCTGGAGGATTTAGTGTATTGCAGAGTGGCTGACTCCTCCCAGTTTTTCCTTGCAGTCAGCCAGCCACTTCCATCTGCCACATTGTTTTAGCTCCCTCTCCCTTTTTCTTCCTGTGTTGTCCATGTTTTACTGCTGACGCCCTGCTTCATCCCACGCTTCGGTGTGGGTGAGCACATATTTTCCAATGATTGTTCTCCGTGTTTTTGGTTCCGTTTTATGTAAATGTTCTGAGTTTTTTTCTTGACACCCATCTCACTATGATACTGAACGGGCGCTGAAGACCTTGCTGTCGTGCGCCCATAAACCCCTCTACTACTACTACTACTACTACTACTACTCTCAATGGAGCACGTTATCATGATTTCATACGGGATACTGTACCTGTGCTGCTAGAACATGTGCCTTTACAAGTACGACACAACATGTGGTTCATGCACGATGGAGCTCCTGCAGCTTCCAGTCGAAGTGTTCATACACTTCTCAACAACAGATTCGGTGACCGATGGATTGGTAGAGGCGGACCAATTCCATGGCCTCCACGCTCTCCTGACCTCAACCCTCTTGACTTTCATTTATGGGGGCATTTGAAAGCTCTTGTCTACGCAACCCCGGTACCAAATGTAGACTCTTCGTGCTCGTATTGTGGATGGCTGTGATACAATACGCCATTCTCCAGGGCTGCATCAGCGCATCAGGGATTCCATGCCACGGAGGGTGGATGCATGTATCCTCGCTAACGGAGGACATTTTGAACATTTCCTGTAACAAAGTGTTTGAAGTCACGCTGGTATGTTCTGTTGCTGTGTGTTTCCATTCCATGATTAATGTGTTTTGAAGAGAAGTAATAAAATGAGCTCTAACATGGAAAGTAAGCGTTTCCGGACACATGTCCACATAACATATTTTCTTTCTTTGTGCGTGAGGAATGTTTCCTGAAAGTTTGACCGTACCTTTTTGTAACACCCTGTATACACCAATAGGTCTTAATTGGTGGATGATGATGATGATGATGATGATGATGATGATGATGATGATAACAACGTGAAGAGATGGAGACATATTGAGAGCAATAGAGACTGTTTTTTGCCAGTGAAGTAAGAAAGTGATCTGTCAACACTGACATAAATTCTATGCACATCAGTAATGTAGTCTTCTTTATTATTGTAATTATGTTGCAAATGCATTATGTTGATGATTACTTTTAAGTTTGAATATCCGACTGCAAACACTGTTGTTACTTAAATCTAAATTTTTGTTCCAGTCAGACTCAAAGCTCTAAACCAGTTAGATGATTTGAAAGCCTAGCTAATTGCCACAATATACTTTAGTGACCTTGAGTGTAGTGCAACCAGTAATGAGTGAAAAAAAAAAGTTGTTTCTTTAGAACATACACTTGCCAGTAAAATTGTAAGAGTAACTGCTCATTTCATTATCCACTGTGTTTAATAACATAATGAATGTAACACAATTTGTGATGAATGTAACACAATTTGTTCATCGGACACAAGCTCTCCGGAGTGATGCAGAAATTTGTAATATATTTATTTAAACTTGTAAAATGCTACATTGTAGAGAAATCAGTCAGAATTCTTAGAAAATGGAAGAGGAAATTGAGTAAAGACTGAATGAATACCTAACATGTTTTTTTAAATATAGTGGGGGACATGGGGGGGAGGGAGCGGGCAGTTGCAACTGGAAAGAGTTTACATGTGCAACTCTGGGCTTCATCACATATAGCTTGACAGAAATGTAAGAAGCAAAGGAAACATATTTTCTAAATGAATTTCTTGAATGAAGAAACCTTTGTTGTAGTGAGCATGACAGACTTTATCTGCAGATCAAAATTTAAAATGTGGCTTCGATACTACTTATCAGTCTATAAAATTCATTTATGATGTACAAAGAGTAAATTGTATCAACAAGTTGGAAGAGCATTTGTATTAAGTTTACTTGTTAGATGCTTTTTGTTTATGATGACCTATAATCTTATGCTGTGGATGCTGCACAATCTTAAACTTTTTCTTGAGTGTTTATCCACTGACAACCTTAGTAGTAAAACAATGCCTGGTGCAGCAGTATTGTAGTAGCTATGTTAAATTTTGCCATGCTGTACTTGACCTTTTAGTGTTTGAAAAACTGGTGAAGCAGTTTCTGGTCGGTAATGGAAACTACCAATGACTGCTTCTATGAAAAAGTTCACTGTCTACAGTGAGAATAGGTGTTGAATATGAAGAACAAAGCATGGCTAAGAATGGCTACTCTGTGTGAGATAATGAGTGCTGTTGTCCCCTCTGCATAGTGTCTCTGACTGAGACAGCCTATGTACTGTGAAGCACTTGCTTTGTTCAGTTCGTGAATGCCACTTTCACTAACATTCAAGAAGTCATGACTGTATCAATTACATAATTAAGTTGTTGTCCTAAATCTTTGAGAATAATTTTTGTATAACACTCTTGACTCGTGTTGAGTTGATGTAGCCCTAATGTAGTGAAGAAAGTAATTTTGTGTCCATACTTTAGCACCCGTTTACAGATATTTTAATTGTTGTTTGTTTTCTTTCTTAGTTAAGAAATTGAGTGTATTTCAATGCTATTTTCATCATACTCTAATTTTTGTAACTCACAGATTTCCAGTGGTTTATTTTATTTATTCAAATTGTAAGCTTACACATAGGGTTCTACAAATTTACAATTGCAGGTAAGGAAATAGAATGAAATTATGTATATGCACACACATACAAAATTGAAATGAAAAAGCCTTTGCCCAGAAATGAGCAGGTTGCAAGAGCCGGGGCAACATAAACACTGACACAGGTATTTCGTTGTCTGCACTTCTCAGCATTCACATACTGTTGGCCCTTGTAAGTATATGTATTTCATTAGTTGTTCTTAGGTTTGCCGATGTCCATATGTAACCTGTTCAGTGATCTCCATGTGGTCCAGTCTGTGTCTGGCTGGTAAGCATTGTGCTGGCTTTTCTCCTGCTTGTAGATGGCTTATTTTGGATGCCCACAGATTTTCTCTGCCTTAGTTCAGATGAAAACTGTAAAAGCTCTTCTTAGACATCAACAAAAGTCTTGTTGGAGTATGTCCATGGAGTGGGTTAATTCATTTTCTTTCACTTTCTTTCTACCGGCATTTGCAACCACTTTCTGGCATGTGTCAGGAGGAGCGATGCCCGCCTTGCAGTACAATTGAACAACAGGAGTTGATTGCAGGCATCCAATAATTAGCCGTGCATTTTCAGTAAGGGCTACATCTATTTTCTCCCTGTCTTACCTGACAGGTGACCAATCCAATTTCACATGCAGTGTATCATCTCACTTTAATCTTACAGTTTATTAATGAGCATTTCAGATTACAAGCAGTCATTATTGAATTTCAAATGGTGTTTGAAACTTAATAATGGATGCCTGCCATCTGAAACTGATTATTAATAAATTGATGCCCAAGTGAGACTATATACTATGTTCTATTTCCGACATCTTGTGGTTGCTCCGTGCCTTTATGATAAATATTACCAATTACCTCATCAGTCAGTGTTTTACCTTATCCAGCTGCACTTCAACTTCCAGTCATTTTCCTTTACTTGTTGTCTCTACCATTTTACAGAGTGGCACACGCAAAACCGGCCTGAACCAGAATGCGAAAGCGAATGAGTAGCATTATTAGCTTGTCAGTTTCTTTGCAACCTTCCAACAGCAGTAGCATGTGAGTAGTTCATACGTAAAGTAGTTGTTATAAACCGTGTACTTCATTGTCATGCCTTACTCCATTGAAGAACGTGTGTTCATTGCTGAAGAATATGTGTGGTCTAAATCCATTAAAGTTGTTCGTGACTCTTTTCATCAACAGTTCTCTAAAAGAAATATTCCTGCAAAATCAACGATTCAGGATCTAGTGAGAAAGTGGCGTTTGACTGGCAGTGTTGTTAATTCAAAGAGAAATAAGGCACCGACTGTAGGTACACCTGAAGTTGTGGCAAATGTGATGGCACACATTGAAAGAAGTCCCTACAAGTCAACATGATGATTATCACAACAGTGTGGAATATCTCGCAGGCCATGTCAACGCATCCTTCATGGCTAAAAAATGAAACCTTACCATGGGAGTGTTGTTCAGCAAATAAAAGAAGCGAACAAGGGTAAGCATACACATTACTGTAATTGGTTGCTGGAAAATGTCTCTGGGGGACATCTTGATCTGTTCCTCCATTTTTCAACGGATGAAGCTTGGTTTCATCTTTTGGGTTATGTTAATTCACAAGACACAGGGCTACAGAGAATCCCCATGGCATACTGCAAAAGCTGTTACATGATTTAAAAATTGGTGTATGGTGTGCTGTATCTGGTAACAGAATTATGGGGCCAGTGTTCTTCAACGAATCTGCCAACACACATGTTTACTTGCAACTCTACAATGAATTTTCGGCTCTATAAGCTCCAAACAAAAAATGTTGTGCATATTTACAGCAAGATGGGGTAACTTCTCATATGTCAGATTTGTCCTTAACTTGTATACATACTGATTTTACAGAAGAGAGGTAAGGGCTTGTAAGGGCTTGTGGCCACCCAACTCTCCTGACCTGTCACTATGTGACTTTTGCCTCTGGGGATTTCTAAAGGCTAGAGTCTATCACAACAATCCCAGAGCACTTGACACATTGAAAAACAACATATGTGAAGAAATTGCGAACATTCCTCAATGAGTACTGAAAAGTGTTTTTCTTAACATGCTTCAACGTGCACAACTTTGCTGGGATGATGGCGGAGAACATTTTGAACATAGACTTTAAATTCCTTTCTAAAATATGCTTACTAAACTAATGAAAGTAAATCTGTTACTTAAACTGTTAATTACATAGTTAATAATGAAACTGTACAATAAAAATGTAAGAAAGCAATGATGTATGTTGATTTTCTTCATTCGTATTCCTTTCACTGCAGGGTCTGGTTTTATGTGCGCCACTCTGTATTTCAGTGTTATTCCCAGTGTCAGTATTAGGTTAGTGATAGAAAGGGTGAGTTAATGTAATATTATTCTTCTGACATTCATATTTACTTGTTTATAGGTATTTAGTGTTGTGCGAGAACAAATTACAAGAGCACTAGCTACTCAACCCAACAATTTTGAAATGTTTCGAGCAAAGCTGCAATTGCTGACGTATTCAGAAATAACAAACCTGTGGCAACAGGAACGAATGTCTCGTGAAGAGTGGGAGTCACATGCTCGGCCAATTGTTGAGCTTCGTGAACAAATTACTCCTGAAATTATGGAACTTATCCAACAGCAACGGCTTGGGTTTCTTGTTGATGGCACACGATTTACTAAATACTCCATGCGTGGGCAGGTAAATATGAAATTGAAATGCTGAGCATACTGTTCAGTAATGACCTTCCTTTTTAAATTTTATTACAGTTTGTGTCATAATATACTTTTATGAAAAAAATGCAGTTGTATTTTATGAATTCATGTTTGATGTGCTGTCTGTCTTAGTGTGTCACAAATTGATGTATAGTACGTGGATGTTACAGTAGAAATAAAAAGTATGAAGATGGTAATATTACAGAATAATGTTTCATAAGTGCAGTAGGCACTGAGAATTTACATTTACTTTTGTCATAAAAATCATTGATAAATTTTTCCTGTGTAGCTTACATCCCAGATATTCATAATAATTGTGACTGATAATGGATTTTATTCAATACCACCATTCTTAATAATCTTTGAATTTCATCTTTTATCAGTATTTAGTATGTTACCTAACTATGGGAAAAATTGTAATAGTTTTGTTTGAGTTTGAAATATCAGAACTGCATGAAACAGCAAAACAAGATGTCACTAAATTTATTTAAAAGAATTGATTTAAAAGTGTTGTCACACACACACACACACACACACACACACACACACACTTGGGTAAACTATACACATGAAGTGACAAAAATATAAAATGCCATTATCCTTGTGGAAAAAGAGCAGTACTTCTGTTAGTTGTAGGATATGAAATCTGTGTAACGACCTGTGACTGAACTTTAACAAATTGAGCTAAATGCAATATCATATTGTTTCACAAAACTGACAGTTTGTTACTGTTTGTGATATATGGGGTTGGGTTGAATTATACACTGATGGAAAAAAAATCACAACACCAAAAAAATAATTAATGTAGTGAAATTAAATTTTGGGAATACGTTTGTCTAGGTAAGATATTTAAGTGATTGACATTGTAAGACCACAGGTTAATGTAAGTGAGAGGTAAGCCATCACAAATTTGAAATGCTGGTACTTTAATAACTGGTATAACTGCCAGACCGTGGAATGCACACGAGCGAACGTGCATGCATTGTGTTGCACAGGTGCTGGATATCAGTTTGTGAGGTGGAGTTCCATGCCTGTTGCGCTTGGTCAAAACAGGGGTGATAAATGCTGTTTTTTGATGACACTGGAGTTGTCATCAATGATGTCCCATATGTGCTCAATTGGAGACAGATTTGCTGATCAAGCAGACCAAGGCAAGACGTCGACACACTATAGAGCAAGTTGCATTACAACAGTGGTATGTGGATGAGCATTACCCTGTTGCAAAACACCCTCTGGATTGCTGTTCATGAATGAAAGCACAACAAATCAAATCACCAGATTGACATACAGTTTTGCAATCAGGGGGCTCGGGACAGCCGCGAAAGTGCTCCTGCTGTCATAAGAAATCACACCCCAGACGATAACTCCAGGTGTAGGTCCCAACAAGCAGACCTGTGGGTTGCAAGCCCTCCTCCTGACTAACATGTGGCCATCACTGGCACCGAGGCAGTATCAGCTTTCATCAAAAACAACAGAGCTCCACCCCTGCCTTCCATCGAGCTCTCGATTGACACCACTGAAGTCGCGAATGGCGGTGATCTGAGATCAGTGGAATGCACACTAAAGGGTGTGTGCAGAATGAGGTTTTCACTCTGCAGCGGAGTGTGTGTTGATACGAAACTTCCTGGCAGATTAAAACTGTGTGCCGGGCCGAGACTCGAACTCGAGACCTTTGCGTTTCACTGGCAAGTGTTCTATCGAGAGGTCCCAAGTTCGAGTCTCGGTCTGGCACACAGTTTTAAACTGCCAGGAAATTTTAAAGGGTGTGTGGTTTGGAGCTGCCCTTGAAGTAACCAATTTGTAGTAATTTACTGTGTCACTGTAGTGTCAACTGTTGCTCAAATTAATGCTGCAGATGCAGTATGATGTGCCAGAACCGTACACTGAACACAGTGGTCTTCCCCCTCGGTAGTGCCGCATACCCATCTGGAGCCCGGTCTTCTTGCAACTGTACATGCTCGTGACTACTGCTGCCAACAATTGTACAGTGGCTACATTTCTGCCAAGTCTTTCTGCAGTATCGCAGAAAGAACATACAGCTTCTCCTAAGGTATTACATGACCTTATTCAAACTCAGTGAGGTATTGATAATGCTTCTTTGTTGCCTTAAAGGCATTTTTTTTTACTAACATCAACTCATCACGTCCAATCTCAAAGGTAACTAACACTCCTGACTGTTACAGCATGAATTTAAATCAAACCTGATTGGCATCCTCATAGTGATGGAACTAGTGCCACTCTTATGCAGCTGATGCAAAATTTGAATAGACATCATCTTTCAGATGTAGAAACACGCCTAACCAACTTTTGTTTATCACACAGCTCCTTTTTCATGTTCCAGTTTTTTTTCCATCAGTGTATTTTTCTGTTCACTGACTGATTTACATCATATACATTTGATACAGCTGGTATCATCAGTACTTGTTTATAAACATAAACACCACCCTCTGGGAATTTAATAGCTGAATCTTGTAATTATATAAAAGAAAAAAATCAAATATTTTCTTTGAATTCTCAGTCAAAATTGTACACACTTCGTTCTGTAAATATATGACATTTCCCGTTACTCACTGAAGGGGAGTTTTCTGCCATTATCAAAGATGGTTCTCTGTAGGTATTATGAGACATGTGTTAACTACTACAGTACTGTCCGCCACCGTAGCTGAGTGGACAGCGTGCCGGCTTGTCATGCCAGGGGGCCCGGGATCAATTCCTGGCTGGGTTGGAGATTTTCTCCGCTCAGGGACTGGGTGTTTGTGTAGTCTTTATCGTCATCATTTCATCCTCATTGACGCACAAGTTGCCGAAGTGGCCTCACCTCAAACGACTTGCACCAAGCAATCAGGTCTGTCTGCCGGGAGGCCCTCGCCACACGACATTTCACTTCATTGGCAAACCATCCAGCTTAAAACATATCCATTTGCTTGGGTGTGTGAGTTGGAAGGTGCTATATTATATAGTGCAGTGGGATTATTGCGAACATATTGGGCAAGGCATGGCACCAACAAGCAATTAGTAAAATGTGTGACATGATCTCCTGGTAATCCTGGATGACTGCTGCTGAAAGGCAAGATTATGTATGCCGAGCTATTATAGACAATGAAGTTATTTCAGCCACAACTGTCTTTGCACTGTCTTAGGCTGTTATAGTAGCACAGTACCAGAGCACTATATTTGTGACTGTATCCTTCAAAATATTAAATGTTTATGCCATAAGTAGTAGGCATGAACAAAGTGTCTCACACTGCAAAACTGGGTTTAAACTAAAACTGAAGCTTCCATATGACATAGATTAATGCAGATGGATGAAATTGAAACACTGTCAAAACATGAGAGATTGTTTTATTTATTTTAATATAAAATACTGATTGAAACACAATATACCTGTGGTTTCAAACAATATAACTTCTAGAAAAGAGAATACAATGTTTGCTCTGAGAGCTTCCAGAATGTGTCACCACCACCATCACTGACAGACCGAGATACTGCATTATCCATTTGTAATGAAATGGAGTTTGTCCACATTTACCTCTTACTTGTACTGTAGTTTTCTCCAACTTCCACTTCTATCCCCTTTTCACACTGTCTTCCACAGCACTTCTGTCTCTCTCTCTCTTCAGCTATTTATTGAACACAACTTTTCTCCAATCCTCCTCATCTCCTTGTTATTACAGTATATCCACTGTTCATTGCCTTAATACACTCCTGGAAATTGAAATAAGAACACCGTGAATTCATTGTCCCAGGAAGGGGAAACTTTATTGACACATTCCTGGGGTCAGATACATCACATGATCACACTGACAGAACCACAGGCACATAGACACAGGCAACAGAGCATGCACAATGTCGGCACTAGTACAGTGTATATCCACCTTTCGCAGCAATGCAGGCTGCTATTCTCCCATGGAGACGATCGTAGAGATGCTGGCCGCGTGGGATTAGCCGAGCGGTCTAGGGCGCTGCGGTCATGGACTGTGCGGCTGGTCCCGGTGGAGGTTCGAGTCCTCCCTCGGGCATGGGTGTGTGTGTGTTTGTACTTAGGATACTTTAGGTTAAATAGTGTGTAAGCTTAGGGACTGATGACCTGAGCAGTTAAGTCCCATAAAATTTCACACACATTCGAACATTCGTAGAGATGCTGGATGTAGTCCTGTGGAACGGCTTGCCATGCCATTTCCACCTGGCGCCTCAGTTGGACCAGCGTTCGTGCTGGACGTGCAGACCGCATGAGACGACGCTTCATCCAGTCCCAAACATGCTCAATGGGGGACAGATCCGGAGATCTTGCTGGCCAGGGTAGTTGACTTACACCTTCTAGAGCACGTTGGGTGGCACGGGATACATGCGGACGTACATTGTCCTGTTGGAACAGCGAGTTCCCTTGCCGGTCTAGGAATGGTAGAACGATGGGTTCGATGACGGTTCGGATGTACCGTGCACTATTCAGTGTCCCCTCGACGATCACCAGTGGTGTACGGCCAGTGTAGGAGATGGCTCCCCACACCATGATGCCGGGTGTTGGCCCTGTGTGCCTCGGTCGTATGCAGTCCTGATTGTGGCGCTCACCTGCACGGCGCCAAACACGCATACGACCATCATTGGCACCAAGGCAGAAGCGACTCTCATCGCTGAAGACGACACGTCTCCATTCGTCCCTCCATTCACGCCTGTCGCGACACCACTAGAGGCGGGCTGCACGATGTTGGGGCGTGAGCGGAAGACGGCCTAACGGTGTGCGGGACCGTAGCCCAGCTTCATGGAGACGGTTGCGAATGGTCCTCGCCGATACCCCAGGAGCAACAGTGTCCCTAATTTGCTGGGAAGTGGCGGTGCGGTCCCCTACGGCACTGTGTAGGATCCTACGGTCTTGGCGTGCATCCGTGCGTCGCTTCGGTCCGGTCCCAGGTCGACGGGCACGTGCACCTTCCGCCGACCACTGGCGACAACATCGATGTACTGTGGAGACCTCACGCCCCACGTGTTGAGCAATTCGGCGGTACGTCCACCCGGCCTCCCGCATGCCCACTATACGCCCTCGCTCAAAGTCCGTCAACTGCACATACGGTTCACGTCCACGCTGTCGCGGCATGCTACCAGTGTTAAAGACTGCGATGGAGCTCCGTATGCCACGGCAAACTGGCTGGCACTAACGGCGGCAGTGCACAAATGCTGCGCAGCTAGCGCCATTCGACGGCCAACACCGCGGTTCCTGGTGTGTCCGCTGTGCCGTGCATGTGATCATTGCTTGTACAGCCCTCTCGCAGTGTCCGGAGCAAGTATGGTGGGTCTGACACACCGGTGTCAATGTGTTCTTTTTTCCATTTCCAGGAGTGTATTTGAATCTCTGGTATTGAATTCTGATGCACTACGATTAGTTGTTATCTGTATCTTTTTCAGGCATGCTAACGGTACGAGAGAGCAAAGTGTAATGTTCATGACCAGCTATTGCATATTACTGGGCACAGTAATGAATCCATAACTAGTGAGGAAAACACTTTTCTCAAAAGAAAATCAAGTTACTTCTTGCATCACTTCCTATCTATTTTAACTTTATGTTGAAGGTGTACTTGTGTACATTCATACCACAAATGTGATTTAAATTTTTAAATCTTACTTCTGTCATTCTTGTGCACTTGGCAGTTTTGATTGCTGTGCTTCACATTGTCTACCAATGTCAATTTATATATAAAAACAAAGATGAGGTGACTTACCGAACAAAAGCGCTGGCAGGTCGATAGACACACAAACAAACACAAACATACACACAAAATCCAAGCTTTCGCAACAAACTGTTGCCTCATCAGGAAAGAGGGAAGGAGAGGGGAAGACGAAAGGAAGTGGGTTTTAAGGGAGAGGGTAAGGAGTCATTCCAATCCCGGGATGTCTGCTTGTGTCTGTATGTGTGGATGGATATGTGCGTGTGTGCGAGTGTATACCTGTCCTTTTTTCCCCCTAAGGTAAGTCTTTCCGCTCCCGGGATTGGAATGACTCCTTACCCTCTCCCTTAAAACCCACTTCCTTTCGTCTTCCCCTCTCCTTCCCTCTTTCCTGATGAGGCAACAGTTTGTTGCGAAAGCTTGAATTTTGTGTTTATGTTTGTGTTTGTTTGTGTGTCTATCGACCTGCCAGCGCTTTTGTTCGGTAAGTCACCTCATCTTTGTTTTTATATATAATTTTTCCCACGTGGAATGTTTCCTTCCATTACATTGATATCAATGTCAATTTATAACCGTACAAAAGTGAACAATTACTTTTCTTAATACTTCCATTAGATATTCATTTTATTGGTTTCTTAGTTTCTTCATATATGGGTGGTGCATGTCATAAGACTGGTAAATATTTCTCATTTGTTTATGCTGAGTGTTAACATGCTTGTATCGTACCATCCCACAGTTGTCAATTCTGTTACACAGTACGATATATCTGAATAAACTTCAAACAGTTATTATTTAGTGTTTAATGCTGTAGTGATGTTTGTTTATTTGTTATGATTTTTTCTCTGACAACTGCTTCATGACTGGTCATTGTAGTATATAGGATGGCATAAAATACTGTTTAGCAATTTCTATTGAGAATAAAATGAAGAAATTTCGATCTATATGCTACAAAACTTAATAAAATAAAAATTTAATTTCACTTTCATTTGCCTCTTCTTTTGCAGCGAATTAAGGACAAATTTTGGTATGTGAGACTGTCTCCAAATCATAAAGTGTTTCATTATGGAGACTGTGATGAAAAGAGTGTACCATCTCTAGAAGAACTTCCAAATAAACTAGCTGTTGTAGACATCAAAGCATTGGTTACAGGAAAAGAATGCCCCCACATGAAGGATGTGAGGTATGTCTGCTTGATGATATCTTGTCAGCAATTTATTATGCTGATAACCACATTTCATATTGCATAAAGGGTTTGGAATTTAAATGGATTTTTTCATGCTTTTTGGTCATTCCAAATTGATGCATGTAATCTCAATACATTCAATCTAATGGGACTATGTTGTGAAAGAGTTTAGGAATTTCATGTTGCAAGCAGTTTAGTAAATAGACAAACAATGGAAAACCCAGGATGGAATGTAACATTATGAAAAGGACACTTGTTACTCATCATATAGCGGAGATACTGAGTTCCAAATAGAGCAACAACAAGGTTTTGTCAAGAACACACACACGCGCGCACGCGCACACACACACACACACACACACACACACACACACACACACACACACACACACACTGAATTGTGTGTGTGTGATCTATTTTTGACAAAGGCCTTGTTGGCCAGAAGCTTATTTTGTGACAGTCATTTTGTTGTGCCTATCTGGAATTCAGTATCTCCACTGTATGGTGAGTAGCAACTATCCTTTCCATAATATTGTTAGTACATAGACACTGTGATTACACATGAGCAAAACATGGTAGTGTAGTTAAACCCAATTCAAAGCACAAAGTAAAGTGAATAAGTGACTGTCGCCAAGTATGGATAAAGTTGTGGCTGGTGGTCAGACAACAGCACTGGGTATATGTGAAAATAAACAAAGATTTTTTTTTTTTTTTTGAGGAATATTTTGTGAAATGATTTGTCTAAATAAAATAGATTAGAGTAGCGTTTGATTCACCTATGAATGATGCTCAGAATCATTTGTAGGAAATGAGGTGCATCAAATGTTTCTCTAATGCATTTTTTTATTCCTTACTTTTAGACAAATCATTTCACAAAATTTTGGACAGTTCTGTTTTCATTTTTTTTTATTTTCAAGTTTTGTTTAGAAAGAATGAAATATAATAGATTTAAGTATCAATCTGTATCAATTTTATATTTTTATTTATTTATTTTTAGCAGGAAAGAAGTAATTTCACAATTCCTACACCAATGTAACATTTAAATGTACAAAATAGGTAGGCCTTTTTAACACTTCATTTACATAGCTAGGAGCAGCCATGTATTAAATATTTTGATTTTCCCTCAAATCAAACTTTTCTTAGTTACCATGATTATTTTCAAGCAATTAAATGTCTTTATGCGAAACTAGACATCACGATGATTACTTTGATACTCCATTTGTCCATTTCCCACTCTTTGTTTGGCTATGAAAATTTGGAAAAAAATGTGTTGTGTGTTTTCTAGAGTGTGTTGTTTTTGATCCATTCAAACATTTGACCAATAACTCTCAAATGCAGGTGACATCTTTCAGTATGTCAGGATGCCTTCCAATGTCAGCACAATGTTATTAAGTAATTTCTATGATTTCGTGTGGCTGGATGCACAAGAAGCATTGAGTGAAGTACGTTAAAGGGGAAGAAAAGACACTTGGAGGGATGTCAGGGTTTCCTTTCTGTGTTCATTCCTGAAATATATTGCTCTCTTCTGGTGTTTCTTTTCAGTGATGGAAGACTATCCTGCTTTCAAAATTGTAAGATTTGTTTTCCTTTTATTTCTGTATATGCAGCTACTTCCATCTCATGAGAGTTCAGTCCATGTTGTCTAGCTAGACATGGTTGAAATTGTATTTTGATTTGCCCACACACCAATTGAAATGATGCTGTGATTGAAGCATTAGACGTGAATTCAGGAGGAGCACAGAGTAGGATTCAAATCCCAGTAATGCAACTAGATATATATTTTTCATGGTTTGCCAGAATCAGGTAAGGCAAATGGCAAGATGATTGATTTGAACAGGCCAAGGCCATTTTCTTGTTCCATGCATACCTTCTATGAGCTTATACTCCAACTCTAATGACATTATCATTGAAGTGACTTTAAAACATTACTTTCCTTCCTAGATTTTGTGATTATCTTTGATTAGTTTCTTGACCTCTGCTATTGGATGGAGAATTGTAGAGTCCATGTAAATACACTATCTGATCAAAAGTATCCAGACACCTCTGTAATGCAGATTTTACCACTAGATGTCATGGGAGGTGGACCTATCAATATAAAAGGAGGCGGGGAATATCACATTTCAGTAAAGAAGCAGTAACAGCAATATGGTTCTGTCAGGAGTGCTCAGTGACTTCCAACATGGACTAATCATTGGGTGTCACTTGAGTAACAAATCCATCAGGAACATTTCAACCCTTCTAAACCTGCCCGAGTTGATTGTTGGTGATGTGATTGTAAAATGGAAATACAAAGGAGCAATCACAGCTAAACCAAGACTGGGCAGACCTCTGTTACTGACCAACAGGGACCACTGAGCATCGTGGAGGGTGGTTGTAAAGTCTCATGAAATCCGCAGAAGGAATCACTCATCAGTTCCAAAGTGCTACCAGCAATCGAGCTAGCAGAATGACTGTGCATAGGGAGTTAAATAGGATGGGGTACAGAAGCTGAGCAGCTGTTCATGGGCCACACATTTCTGTAGTCAGTGCTAAGTGACACGTAAGGCAGTGTAAATGAATGCAAATGAGTGATCCGGAGTGATGAGTCCAGCTGTACCCTGTGGCAGTCCAATGAAAGGGTTTGAGTGTGGCAAATGCCTGACAAAAGTTACCTGCCATCATATGTATTGCCAACAGTTGAAATACAGAGAATGTTTTGCTATGGTGTGAGGGTGTTTTTCATGATTACTGTGTGTCCCCTTATTGTGCACAAGAAAATGCTAAATGCAGAAGGATAGAAATACATTTTACAGCATTGTGTACTATGTACAGTAGAGGAACAGTTTGGAGATGACGATTATTCGTATCAGCAGGACAGTGCACCCTGTCATAAAGCAGAGTCTGTGACACAGTGGAGTATGGACAATAATATTTCTGAAATGCACTGGCCTGTCCGGAGTTCCGATCTGAACCCAGTGAATCACTGATGGTATCAACATCACTCTAGACCCTGGCTGTCCAACTTCGACCCTTGATGTCGAACATCACTACCTTTTCTGGTTTTGGATTCTGAGAAAGAATGGGCTGCCGTTCCTCCACAAACATTTGGAGTCATTGAAAGTGTTGTCAGCAGAGTTCAAGCTCACATAAAGATGAAGAGTGGACACACACCATAATGATGCCCACTAATAAGTGTCTAGATTGATCAGTGTGTGTAGATTTAGCTTTCACAACAGACAGGAAGTGTTTACTTGGATGAGAGAGTACGTGAAGTATGCATACGCAAATTTTTAAATGTAGGAGAACATTCATCCGTGCAGATCCGAAAGAGAAAATGTCAGTTAACTGCAGAGGTGCCCATAGTAATGTCCCGGCATTAGTATCTATTATTAATGATAATGTCCACACAGGGCTACTAAAATAGAAGTAACTGGCAGCAAAATCTTGAATTGTAACTGGACTATATACGAGATAAGGGTACCTCAGATACTACTTCTGGTAGGGCATTTGTTACTGTAAAGCACTCAGTCATATCTAGTGAGGTTATTACAGACTGAGAAATAATTTCAGTAAGATAAGCATCAAAGACTGATAACATGGTAGACCATCTGCCTCAGCAGCTGTAGCAATAAATTTCTTCTGGGAAAAGTTGGAAAATATTATGCATAAATTTTGTCACGATACTGAGATACAGAGGGACATTCACCATTTATATGTATGCCAAATGTCTTATTGGAAAATTATCTGTAGGGACTGGACTGTCATCTTTTCGTGACCAACATACTTGAACTTCAATTCACTAATGCAAAGGAGGTGTATTGGTGACTACAAAGCTGATACAATGTCAGTGTCTACATGTGTTAAAAGAATGTTAAGGAAATATAATAGAGGGAAACATTCGAGTGGGAAAAATATATCTAAAAACAAAGATGATATAACTTACCAAAGAAAAGCATTGGTTGATAGACACACACACACACACACACACACACACACACAAAATTCAAGCTTTCGCAACCCATGGTTGCTTAATCAGAAAAGAGGGAAGGAGAGGGAAAGACAAAAGGATGTGGGTTTTAAGGGAGAGGGTAAGGAGTCATTCCAATCCCGGGAGCGGGAAGACTTACCTTAGGGGGAAAAAGGACAGGTATACACTCGCGCGCGCGCCCACACACACACACACACACACACACACACACACACACACACACACACACACACACACATCCATCCGCACATATACAACAGACACAAGCAGACATTTGTAAAGGCAAAGAGTTTGGGCAGAGATGTCAGTCGAGGCGGAAGTACAGAGGCAAAGATGTTGTTGAATGACAGGTGAGGTATGAGTGGCGGCAACTTGAAATTAGTGGAGGTTGAGGGCTGGTGGGTAACGGGAAGAGAGGATATACTGAAGGGCAAGTTCCCATCTCCAGAGTTCTGATAGGTTGGTTTTAGTGGGAAGTATCCAGATAACCCAGACGGTGTAACACTGTGCCAAGATGTGCTGGCCGTGCACCAAGGCATGTTTAGCCACAGGGTGATCCTCATTACCAACAAACACTGTCTGCCTGTGTCCATTCATGCGAATGGACAGTTTGTTGCTGGTCATTCCCACATAGAAAGCTTCACAGTGTAGGCAGGTCAGTTGGTAAATCACGTGGGTGCTTTCACACGTGGCTCTGCCTTTGATCGTGTACACCTTCCGGGTTACAGGACTGGAGTAGGTGGTGGTGGGAGGGTGCATGGGACAGATTTTACACCAGGGGCGGTTACAAGGGTAGGAGCCAGAGGGTAGGGAAGGTGGTTTGGGGATTTTATATGGATGAACCAAGAGGTTACAAAGGTTAGGTGGATGGCAGAAAGACACTCTTGGTGGAGTGGGGAGGATTTCATGAAGGATGGATCTCATTTCAGGGCAGGATTTGAGGAAGTCGTATCCCTGCTGGAGAGCCACATTCAGAGTCTGATCCAGTCCCGGAAAGTATCCTGTCACAAGTGGGGCACTTTTGGGGTTCTTCTGTGGGAGGTTCTGGCATTGAGGGGATGAGGAAGTGGCTCCGGTTATTTGCTTCTATACCAGGTCAGGAGGGTAGTTGCGGGATGCGAAAGCTGTTTTCAGGTTGTTGGTGTAATGGTTCAGGGATTCCGGACTGGAGCAGATTCGTTTGCCACGAAGACCTAGGCTGTAGCGAAGGGACTGTTTGATATGGAATGAGTGGCAGCTGTCATAACGGAGGTACTGTTGCTTGTTGGTGGGTTTTATGTGGACGGATGTGTGAAGCTGGCCATTGGACAGATGGAGGTCAACGTCAAGGAAAGTGGCATGGGATTTGGAGTAGGACCAGGTGAATCTGATGGAACCAAAGGAGTTGAGGCTGGAGAGGAAATTCTGCAGTTCTTCTTCACTGTGAGTCCAGATCATGAAGATGTCATCAATAAATCTGTACCAAACTTTGGGTTGGCAGGCCTGGGTAACCAAGAAGGCTTCCTCTAAGCGACCCATAAATAGGTTGGCATACGAGAGGGCCATCCTGGTACCCTTTAATTGTTGGTATGTCTGGCCTTCGAATGTGAAGAAGTTGTGAGTGAGGATGAAGTTGGCTAAGGTAATGAGGATACAGGTTTTAGGTAGGGTGGCAGGTGATCGGCGTGAAAGGAAGTGCTCCATCGCAGCGAGGTCCTGGACGTCCAGAATGTTTGTGTATAGGGAAGAGGTATCAATTGTTACAAGGATGGTTTCCGGGGGTAACAGATTGGGTAAGGATTCCAGGCGTTTGAGAAAGTGGTTGGTGTCTTTGATGAAGGGTGGGAGACTGCATGTAATGGGTTGAAGGTGTTGATCTACGTAGGCAGAGATACATTCTGTGGGGGCTTGGTAACCAGCTACAATGGGGTGGCCAGGATGATTGGGTTTGTGAATTTTAGGAAGTAGGTAGAAGGTAGGGGTGCGGGGTGTCGGTGGGGTCAGGAGGTTGATGGAGTCAGGTGAAAGGTTTTGTAGGGGGCCTAAGGTTCTGAGGATTCCTGGAGATCAGGAATTGGATTACCTTGGCAAGCTTTGTATGTAGTGTTGTTTGAAAACTGACGCAGTCCCTCAGCCACATACTTCCGACGATCAAGTACCACGGTCGTGGAACCCTTGTGCACCGGAAGAATGACGATGGATCGGTCAGCCTTCAGATCACGGATAGCCTGGGCTTCAGCAGTGGTGATGTTGGGAGTAGGATTAAGGTTTTTCAAGAAGGATTGAGAGGCAAGGCTGGAAGTGAGAAATTCCTGGAAGGTTTGGAGAGGGTGATTTTGAGGAGGAGGAGGTGGGTCCCGCTGTGACGGAGGATGGAACTGTTCCAGGCAGGGTTCAATTTGGATAGTGTCTTGGGTGTTGGATCATTAGGAGTAGGATTAAGATTATTTTTCTTCATGGCAAAGTGATATTTCCAGCAGAGAGTACGAGTGTAGGACAGTAAATCTTTGACGAGGGCTGTTTGGTCGAATCTGGAAGTAAGGGCTGAGGGTGAGGCCTTTGGATAGGACAGAGGTTTCCGATTGGGAGAGAGGTTTGGAGGAAAGGTTAACTACTGAATTAGGGTGTTGTGGTTCCAGATTTTGTTGATTAGAATTTTGAGGTTTTGGGGGGAGTGGAGCTGGAAGTGGGAGATTGAGTAGATGGGAGAGACTGGGTCTGTGTGCAATGAGAGGATGTTGAGGTTTGCTGGAATGGTTGTGGAGGGTGAGTGAGTTGCCTTTCCGGAGGTGAGAAACCAGGAGATTGGATAGTTTTTTGAGGTGGAGGGTGGCATTCTGTTCTAATTTGCGGTTGGCCTGTAGGAGGATGCTCTCAACAGCCGGTATGGATGTGGGAGAGGAAAGATTGAGGACTTTTATTAAGGACAGGAGTTGATGTGTGTGTTCATTGGCTGAGTTGATGTGTAGGTGAAGGATTAGGTGGGTGAGGGCTATGGATTGTTCAGTTTGGAACTGGTATAGGGACTGATGGAAAGAAGGGTTACAGCCAGACATGGGAACTTTAAGTGTGAGGCCTTTGGGGGTAATGCCAAATGTCAGACAAGCCTGAGTAAATAAAATATGGGAGCGTAATCTGGCTAAGGCGAAGGCATGTTTGCGGAGGGAATGTAAATAAAACTTAATGGGGTCGTTGTGGGGATGTTGTGAGGGTGACATGGTATTAGAAGGTGGAAAGTGTAACATGAGGTTGAAATGAAAATGAAAATAAAAATATATGGGGAGAGAGAAAGGTGAACTAGAAAGCAACTGGAGATCTGGTGTGAAAAAAGTCAAAAAAGTGTTGGTTAAAGCTGAGCTATGTTGATCCTGTGTGAATTTGGGTTGGTAACCAACGATGCGCACAAAGGTTAGGTGGTTGTGTTGTCGTCAAAACACATTAAAGGGTGGAGAAATTTGGGAAAATTTCGAAAAAACTGTGTGTAAATGTTTTAAAAGGTGTGGTTTTGTGGTGGCAGATTATGAAAATGAGGCTAACAATTGTCTGCCCAAGAAATAATGACGTAAAAACCTGTGGGAAGCGGCTAAAAATGATCAGTGATGTGGGAAAAGCGGAAATGGAAATAAAGCGAAAGTTGGCTGAAATGGTTGTTTAATAGGTGAAAGGAACTGTTTGTGAACTGGGAACGGTGGATTTTATAGCAACAGTAGTGTTGAAAGTGAAAAAAAAAATTTTTTTTTGGTTATGGTTTGGAAGTGGGTTACGTATTATTGAGTATATATAGGCAGGATAAAATTGCATGGTAGATTACAATAAAAGGAAAAGGTAAATACAAAGTGAAACTACTTGCAAAAACAGAAAGAGAAAGAAATGCAACAGTGACAATAACTCCTCCGTCACAGCGGGACCCACCTCCTCTTCCTCAAAATCACCCTCTCCAAACCTTCCAGGAATTTCTGACTTCCAGCCTTGCCTCTCAATCCTTCTTAAAAAACCTTAATCCTACTCCCAACATCACCACTGCTGAAGCCCAAGCTATCCGTGATCTGAAGGCTGACCGATCCATCGTCATTCTTCCGGCGGACAAGGGTTCCACAACCGTGGTACTTGATCGTCGGGAGTATGTGGCTGAGGGACTGCGTCAGCTTTCAGACAACACCAATACAAAGTTTGCCAAAGTAATCCCATTCCTGATGTCCAGGAATCCTCAGAACCTTAGCCCCCCTACAAAACCTTTCACCTGACTCCATCAACCTCCTGATCCCACCGACACCCCACACCTAGGGTTGCCATAATCTCGGAATCCAAAACCAGGACAAAACTTACGGTCACCGTAGCCGAGCGAAGGAAATAAGAGGAATAAGGAGTCCTCATGCCCATAAGCTAAGGGAAATGTGCATTTAATTAATGATCCAGAGTTTAGGAAGGACTGCTTCATTAAGAAAGCATTTATTACAAAAAAAAAAAAAAAAAAAAGAATATGCATTACATTATTCAGTACACGAATTTCTATTGTCATCATTGAGCTTTTCTTATACCAATCGTATTTCTCAGAACCTTGAATAGATGAAAGGAACTTAATTTGGTTCTCAATCAGTTTATGAAATTCACTGCAACTTACATTTTTCATATTGTACTGTATTGGCATCATTGCATTAACTGATTTTACTGTTAACCTATTCCTTTCTTCTGTCCACTGAGAATTCATGAGGGAAAAGACACTCTACATTGGCGTTATGACTGGGAATGGAGAAATAAAATTCCACAATTTTCAGCAACTCTGAATACTGCTCACTAGAAATACAATAATGAATGAAGAACACCCATTTCTTATGTGACATCACATTCTCAAAACTTTCATCTTTGACCTCCCCAAAAACACACTTTAATTTCAGTACTTGGCCAAAGAGAAGGGACTCATTCAATTTACAGCTTGTGTTTTCATGCATCCACTAGAATGTCTTTTCAACATCTTCCCATGAAGGTACAGTCTTTAGCAAAATCCAGTCAAAATGTTTAATATCAGACAAGGGCTTACTCCATTTTGTCAAGTAATCAATAACAGTTCGATAGAAAAGAGAGACATTACCCTAGAAATGTAGACTGCTGATATTGTGTGAGGTCAGACATTAATTCTTTAACTTTAGACGTAACGAAAACACACTGTTTTCTCTCTCCTAAAATTTGCAGTATATTTTCTAGCTCCAGTCTTACGTCATTCACTGATATGTCTTCCCTCTCAATGCTGCTAACTGCCCTCTGGAAAGGATTCATTTGTACATACAAGAAGAGCAGATACATTTCACCAACAGAATCAGAAAAGAATTTCTTGAGAAGGGAAGGACATGTATCAAGTGAAAGAAAGTAAGACTTAAGTGCCTTAAACATGTGGATGAATCTCTCTATAGCAGGAAACATGGTGAGCCACCTGGTTGTTACATGTCTAAGTAGGTCCTTATGTGTCACATCAACAAATTCTGAAAATTCTTTTAGTGATGCTACACGAACAGTATATATGGAGAAATAATTAAAAACCTTTATGATAATGCTCTCAATATCATAAGAGAGGACATCTGCACCAGTATGAATTGCATTATGCAAAATATGAGCTGGACAACCTACTCCTAAAATTTCCCTATTCAATTTCTTCTGAAGTTTCTTGTACACATTGTTTTCTCCTTTTCTTGCAACACCCCCAAAGTTAGTATTTGTGTTATCTCCACCCAAAGCAGATACCTTATCACTAAACCCATGTTGTAAAATGGCACTGTATACACACTCAGTTATTGTACTAGAATCCTCACTGTCACATTCATTTAAATTTAACAATCTACTTTGGACACCTTCGTCATAATCAAAATACTGCACAAGAACAGGAAATATTTTCAGATACTTGTGGTTGCTAGCATCAGTGCTAATACTAACATAATTGGCCTTCGCTAGACTGTTCCTTGTTCTGTCTTCAATGAACGGTGATATAACTTTATTAACAATGGCTTCTGTTTTAGTTTTGCTGCTGGAGAAGTTTACTGCAACTTTCGAGTCACTAAAAACGTGAGAGATAATTTTTGATGTGCAAGAACTTGAGTTGTATGAATGATGGTGCTTGACACAATGAAATGCAAATGCAGCTTCTACTGCAGCTACTTTATTACCATCTGTCTGTGTTTTGAAAAAGCTGGTGAGCTGTTTGGAAGATGATGAACCCACTGCCGTCTTATGCTTTTTCGATTGCACGTGGTCGTTAATATCACGTCTCCCTCCATTACTGATTGAAATGTAGGAACTGTGAAGAGGAAAAACGTATAATAGAATAATTTTTCTAGGAAAACAACGATTTCAATGGGTCTGTGTATAATCGTAATGTTACTCACCCGCAAATTTTGCAGGAAGCTTCGTATTCAGTTCTTCCTCACTTTATACTTGGAAACTGTTCAGTATATTCCTCCCTGTACTTAACCTTCCATCTAGCCGACATTATTAAACCACCAGGCAAATAATAACAACTATTTAATACACTATAACACAACGAAATCGCAAGCACAACAAACCATGCGAACATTCAACAAGCTAATCAAAGAGGATAATACTCTTCATTGGCAGAGATGACTAACCGCCCACTGTAGCGACAACTCGCAATCACGCAAATCGAAGAGGATGTACCGTACGCCTGAGCCTGACTGCCCATTGTTTCCATATCTCGAAAGCTGTTGTGTTTTGTTTGGATTTTATATAATGTGAAGACAAAGAGATAACATATTGATGCTTCTTTGACAGCAATTTTTGAAATTACCGGAAGTTGACTATCCAGCAAATATCGCGGACATTTGCCTTTTCGGCACGGACGTTTTCATTTACTCTAAAATCGCGGACTGTCCGTGAAATCCGTGGTGTATGGCAACCCTATTCGCACCCCTACCTTCTACCTACTTCCTAAAATTCACAAACCCAATCATCCCGGCCGCCCCATTGTAGCTGGTTACCAAGCCCCCACAGAATGTATCTCTGCCTACGTATATCAACACCTTCAACCCATTACATGCAGTCTCCCACCCTTCATCAAAGACACCAACCACTTTCTCGAACGCCTGGAATCCTTACCCGATCTGTTACCCCCGAAAACCATCCTTGTAACAATTGATGCCACTTCCTTATACACAAATATTCTGCACGCCCAGGGCCTTGCTGCGATGGAGCACTTCCTTTCACGCCGATCACCTGCCACCCTACCTAAAACCTGTATCCTCATTACCTTAGCCAGCTTCATCCTCACTCACAACTTCTTTACTTTCGAAGGCCAGACATACCAACAATTAAAGGAAACAGCCATGGGTACCAGGATGGCCCCCTCGTATGCCAACCTATTTATGGATCGCTTAGAGGAAGCCTTCTTGGTTACCCAGGCCTGCCAACCCAAAGTTTGGTACAGATTTATTGATGACATCTTCATGATCTGGACTCACAGTGAAGAAGAACTGCAGAATTTCCTCTCCAGCCTCAACTCCTTTGGTTCCATCAGATTCACCTGGTCCTACTCCAAATCCCATGCCACTTTCCTTGACGTTGACCTCCATCTGTCCAATGGCCAGCTTCACACATCCGTTCACATCAAACCCACCAACAAGCAACAGTACCTCCATTATGACAGCTGCCACCCATTCCATATCAAACGGTCCCTTTGCTACAGCCTAGGTCTTCGTGGCAAACGAATCTGCTCCAGTCCGGGATCCCTGAACCATTACACCAACAACCTGAAAACAGCTTTCGCATCCCGCCACTACCCTCCTGACCTGGTATAGAAGCAAATAACCAGAGCCACTTCCTCATCCCCTCAAACCCAGAACCTCCCACGGAAGAACCCCAAAAGTGCCCCACTTGTGACAGGATACTTTCCAGGACTGGATCAGACTCTGAATGTGGCTCTCCAGCAGGGATACGACTTCCTCAAATCCTGCCCTGAAATGAGATCCATCCTTCATGAAATCCTCCTCACTCCACCAAGAGTGTCTTTCCGCCGTCCACCTAACCTTTGTAACCTCTTGGTTCATCCATATAAAATCCTCAAACCACCTTCCCTACCCTCTGGCTCCTACACTTGTAAATGCCCCCGGTGTAAACTCTGTCCCATGCACCCTCCCACCACCACCTACTCCAGTCCTTTAACCTGGAAGGTGTACACGATCAAAGACAGAGCCACGTGTGAAAGCACCCACGTGATTTACCAACTGACCTGCCTACACTGTGAAGCTTTCTATGTGGGAATGACCAGCAACAAACTGTCCATTCGCATGAATGGACACAGGCAGACAGTGTTTGCTGGTAATGAGGATCACCCTGTGGCTAAACATGCCTTGGTGCACGGCCAGCACATCTTGGCACAGTGTTACGCCGTCTGGGTTATCTGGATACTTCCCACTAACACCAACCTATCAGAACTCTGGAGATGGGAACTTGCCCTTCAGTATATCCTCTCTTCCCGTTACCTACCAGCCCTCAACCTCCACTAATTTCAAGTTGCCGCCGCTCATACCTCACCTGTCATTGTCATTCAACAACATCTTTGCCTCTGTACTTCCACCTCGACTGACATCTCTGCCCAAACTCTTTGCCTTTACAAATGTCTGCTTGTGTCTGTATATGTGCGGATGGATATGTGTGTGTGTGCGAATGTATACCTGTCCTTTTTTCCCCCTAAGGTAAGTATTTCCGCTCCTGGGATTGGAATGACTCCTTACCCTCTCCCTTAAAACCCACATCCTTTTGTCTTTCCCTCTCCTTCCCTCTTTCCTGATGAAGCAACCGTGGGCTGCGAAAGCTTGAATTTTGTGTGTGTGTGTGTGTGTGTGTGTGTGTGTGTGTGTGTGTGTGTGTCTATCAACATAGCAACGCTTTCGTTTGGTAAGTTACATCATCATTGTTTTTATGTTTTTAGAATGTTAAGGAAAGTATGATAAGGAAATGGGACAAGAAACAAATTGCCATTTACCTGAGGTGTTGACAGACTTTCATTTCTGGGGCAGGAGAGAAATATCAACAGATAAAATTCACGTGTATGATACAGTTTACTCTAGTTGCCAAGCAACATTGTGAGGAATGAGAAAGACCTACGATGGTTAAATATCAATCCTAGAAAGTTTCAACAAAAGCAGAGAGAATTTTATCACCCCAGCAAAATATGACCAAAGGTAAAATGAGCTTAAGGAGAGTAATATGAGAAGCATTCACTGAATTCAAAAGTAAAATTGTAGCTACTGATCAGAAAAAAAACCCTAGTGAGTAAATGAATCCTGAGTCTACTGTACAGTTGCTTGCTGATTACAACGGCACCAAAATAAGAACCTGAAGCACTGGCTTAAGTCTTCGGAAATTATTTTTGTGATGGATGTTGGACTATTGGTCCTCATTTCATCGAACACATCAATGCAGTAACGATAAATATTAGCATAAGTAGCAGTGGAAAAGAGAATCAACTTAAATTGCTCAGAAGAGGAAATATGCCTGAATGTCATGGTATACCTGCACCATTTTATATAGATTATGGGAAAGATTTGCTCCTCTTCTAGCAGAAGTTTAAATAAATAACTGGAGCAGAGAAGCTTTCCCACTTTTAAGTATAGTCGTTAGAGACAGTGTAAATATCTAGAAGAATTGTATACTTTATTGATCTAATGAAACTCAGCTTCTCATTTTATTCACAATACAGAGGTCAGTAGTTTGTGGTTGGCTGATGTTTCGTTCATTGTCTCTAAAAATCTGCAGTCACCTGGGAAATAAAATATGTACTTAACAAATGTTGAATCACTTTTACTGATTGTATTGGATGCTTTCTAGTAAATAGGACACATCATGTTCTTACCAGGGAGAAACTGTCAGATGGGATGTGGATGAGTCTGTTGTACATAGGGATGTCACAAGTGCCAGAAAATGATAGTGTATTGCTGGAAGATCTAAAGAGGGATAACCCTTGGTGAAGGACTTGACAGTTGACTCTCAGCATAAAGAGATGTCGTGTATTATGCATACGTAGGCAGGAAATATCGATACTGATTACACCGCTGGTGAACAGTCACTAGAATCTGGTAAAACTGTTTCTAGAGGTGTATGTCAGGAAAGTTTAAGATGGAAAACCACATAAAATAGTTGATGGAAAAGGAGATACCACTCTGTGACGTACTAGAAGAATCCTAATGAAATTTAATTCATCTATGAAGGTGCTTACAAAACACTTGCTTTACTGAATCTCAAGTGTTATAGGTCTGTTTGAAATGTTTACCAGGTAAGCTAGAGAGAGGAGATTGAGAAGATTCATAGATTGATTGTTTACTAGGCATGAGGATGTCGCAGAGTGATATATTTGTATTGCCCTCAGATCAGTTAACTACTGAGTGAAATATTGTGAACAGTCTGTATAATTAATCTTTTTAAATTGGAAATTTTAGTGACTACAAGAGAGATGCTCTCTTTGATGATTGCACACTTTTGAGACTTGTATGATTCAGTCAATTAAAGGTGTTTTGTCACTTTAATGTTCTTCCTTGAAAATTCAGGAGAAATAGTACTTGATGCTCACTGGATTTACAGTTGACATTTTCTGCTTAAATCTCGTAGTTTACCTGGTGACATTTTGCAACCTCTTTCAGAAACTGTCAGCTGTTCCTATAAGAGTCATAAAACCATTACTTGCACTTTCATAGCCCATCTGGAGTCCATTCATGTGCTAATACGGTCTGTCAATGGAAAGTGAATGATAATTGTATGCACAGAGATTAAAAATATTTTCAAAATTAACATGACCACATGTGCAATTTCTAACTATCCATCCATTCTTCATCAACCAGCACGATCTATAAATTGCTGAGATATCTGGGATACATAAAGTATGATCCAAAAATGAGAATTCCAACATACCTTTTGGAATAATTAACAAAGTATATTCTCTAAAACATCAAACCAGTCTCAGGACTGAAGACCACAACAACAACAACAACAACAACAACAATTCTTGAAAAAGCAGTATGCTTTTGTCCTTAACATTAGGGTTGATCTAATTTATCCTGTCATTTGTGGCTTTTTTCAAGGTTGATAGTTTTTGTACCATATAGGTTCACAGTGTTTGCAGTGTTTTGCTCTGCTGTTGCACAATTCAGATAATAAGGATGGTATGTGGGTGACACGTATACGACAGATATTTGCTGGATTTTGAATTATTATTCAAGGGATACCACAGCTAGTTGTTTTGGGATGGTGACCAATTAAAGCTTCAGACTTCTCTGTGTCTATCTTTTAGCCAGCCATAATAGGACAAGAAGCAGAGAGAGGTTATGGAGTTCCACGCAAAGTAAAAGATGGCTGTACAGGGGTTTACCATGGATTCAGGGAACATATTTTGAGAGAAATCAAATGATTTTATGTTTTATTGGAAGCCACATTTCACGTACGTTTGTTTATATTTATACCAGGTATTCTGCATTCTATTATCATAATATTGCAGTCTAATGAAATCATTTTGAGATGCATTTTTACACCTATATGTATCTATTCAGTGTCACATGTAACTAGTTACAAAAATAATACTATGGTGTTCTAAATGAGCCTGCACTACCAGGACATTTTTATTTATGATGATTTCCACAGTGTCTTTGTAAAAGTATAGTACTATTTCATTATTCACACTCAAATCATTGAGAGCACTCTGTTTTGAATTAGATAGTAGTACTCATTGCAGTCATAGCGCCATTGCTCCTGTTTAATGTGTAAGCAGTCATTAAGTATTATCTCATAACTTCATTCTGATATGGTGAGTGTTCCTTTGAAATCCTGTCTGAAACAATTATTTCAGTGAAATGGTTTGTTATTTTTCATTTTGAATTCTCAGTCTCTTTCAAAAGAACACAAAGGTATTGCATGAGCTACATAATTTGTGTAAGAAAATGTGATACAAGTGATTATAGTAGGAAAAGGAACAGCTGAAGGATAACTGATGCTGTGAGAGTTGATGACAGAAGGAATGCAGCTAACACTAATGTCTTACACTCATTCCTTGTTTCTTATATGGTTACAAGCATGATGATAATCAGATATTCAAAATATCTGAATGATGCGGAATAATATGAGTTTCCATATATACATATAACAGAGAAGGAAAGTTGCTACTCACCATATAGCGGAGATGCTGAGTCGCAATAGGCACACCAAAAAGATTCACTTAATTAAAGCTTTCAGCCATTAAGGCCTTTGTCAGCAGTACACACACACACACACACACACACGCACACACACACACACACACACACAAACGCAACTTGCACACACATCTGCAATCTCAGAGAGCTGAAACCACATTGCCAGCTGTACTGTTAATGCACTTGTATCGCATTTTACTACACACATTATGTCAAGGTGTGAATTAACAGTGCAGCTGAATATAACAATTATGAACCTCATACAATACCTTTGTGTTCTTTTGAAAGATAAGTGTGGTTTCAGCTCTCTGAGACTGCAGATGTGTGTGCAAGTTGCATTTACGTGTGTGTGTGTGTGTGTGTGTGTGTGTGTGTGTGTGTGTGTGTGTGTGTGTGTGTGTGTGTGTGTGTGAGCGTGCACGTGCGTGCGTGCGTGCGTGTGTGTACCTTTTTGTTATGCCTGTCGTGACTCAGCATCTCCGCTGTATGGTGAGTAGCAACTTACCTTCTCTGGTATTTTTACAATCCATCCTGGATTATCCATTGTTTCTCTCTCTCTCTCTCTCTCTCTCTCTCTCTCTCAAATGTACAATGGAATCTAGATTTTAATACTACTGTCTTAATGCAGGAGTCGGAAGACGACACATCAGTTGGCGTTTTCACTTACTTTAGACTCAGTGGAACTCTCGTCACTAGATTTTGTTGCGCCTGATGAGCAAGTATTTGATTACTGGACTGATGGAATCAATGCACTTTTAGGTGAGTTTTTACAGTTTTGTCTGTTATGATAGTATTTTCATACTGGTGTGACAGAAATGTTGATGCACATGCACATTCTTTTTTAGGAAGTAAAATGACAAGTAAGGAAACAGTAAGTGATTTGGAAACACTCCTATCAATGGACATAAAACTGCGACTCTTGGATGCAGAAGGGATTGACATTCCACAGGATCCTCCTCCAATACCTGCTGACCCACCAAACTATGATTTTTGTTATGATTTGAAATGATAGTAACTTTTTAGAATATATAGATTTTATGTAACGTTCTTTAGTGATATTCTTACATATACCAAAGATTAATCTTATGTCATGATTTTACAGCACACTCATTTTTAAAATTTTTATTTATTATTGTTTTTAAGCATGTATTTATTCTCATTTTTATTGAGTATGGATCACCATGAATGTTATTAATAAATTAAGAATATTGTCATTCCAGTCAAGTGCTCTTCAGTCACGTAAAACTATAACTTATATTGTGAATGGATTACCTTTGTATTATGGACTAGTTATTGTTTGTCAGTTACAAATTTTATGAACAGTTTCCACAGAGATTTATTTTTTAAAGACTGATATATGAATTGCAGCATGTAGAAAATGACTTTTCACTGCATCAATTTCTGTGAGCGGAGAGTGGAAAGACCAACAAGTTAATTATTTCAGAAGAAAACATCAAATACCACATCTTTTTATAAGAGGATGCAATCTCATTTGTTTATATTTCCGTCAAAATAAGAGCTGTTGTTTTACCTAGATAAATGTGCTGTGCTGTATTTTGCTAGTGATACAGCAAAAAATATGGTGCTCAATCTCCTTATGAGCCTTATTGCAGCCACTGGCACTGCCATCTCATTGTACATGATCTGTTTTGTGCAGTACCATTCGTGTTCAAGAATAATTGTGATTTTTGGATATGTTTGTATTGAACATTTGTACAAAGACTTTTTACAAAAACATTCATATCTCATGTATTCCAGTATTATACTGTACGTATTGACTGCTGAAATATAAAATTGTTTGAAACAAAAATGTTTTTCTCATTGTTGACTGCTGATCCACAGAGTCTTTTTATGTTGAAAGTGAATTTCATATGCTGTATAAACTAAAACACAAATGCAGAGCAGACCACAGTGTTAACTGTTGGAATGTATGTAGGCTGATTTTAATTTATTGGAAGTGAAAGATATCTATCCAGTCTGTGTCCAGTTGTTGGGGTGTGGACCTCAGTTTTCATTAAATTAGTGCTACATGCTTGTCACTGTGCTTGAATTTTGGCAACCTTTTTGCATGAATTCCTGTGTTGAAAGTTGAAATTGGCATAACATTCTTACTGTAGAAAAGCCATTGGCCAAAAATAGCAACATTATAAGTAAAGGGAAAAGTTACAATTTGGAACTGTGTATGTTGTTAAATGTCACTACATTGAACTGCATCCAGTAGACATTATTGTTGTTATCAATATTAATGTCACTCGGTTGATTTGCCAAGACGTGGATGGGTAGAAAGGTTTTAGAGTCCTGTAGATCCAAACTAGTGTAACAGCAAGCAAACATTTTCTTGCAGTAAAGCAACTTCAATGTATTGCATGGGTGAAAGTGGTAGTGTTGTAATCAGGTTTATTTTTAGTCATTGTTCAGTATCAGCTGCAAGTGCTCACCAGAGCAAGCTAGTACAATTGTTCTTGTGCCTTAGTGTAATGTTGGCACTGGGAGGACACCCTATCCACATTCCTCCTCAACTACAGCACCATATCCCCCATGCTCTTCACCTGCTCATCCTCAGTGCAACAACCTGCCTTGCTTGTTGTCAGCGTCCAAATTACAGATGCCTCCATCAGCACCGTCACCCACATCAAAACCACCACGCATAAACAATACCTCCATTTTTACAGTTACCACTCAAGCCACACCAAGAAGTCCTTCCCATACAGCCGAGCCACACGTGGGTATCTTAGCTGCAATGGTTATCAGTCTCTTTCCAAATATGCCGAGAATCTCACAGGTTTTTACAGACTGAATTTACACTCCCCATTTTGTATAGAAACAGAAGTCCCTCACTTTGTCTCTCCAGATACCTACCTACCTCAGCCCCCTTTCCCCCATATGTGGTCTGCCAGAGACCAACAAATTGCTGAGCATACTGCACAACAGCATGCTAGACTTTGCTTCACAGTCTGTATCGTCTGGATTGTTCCCATCAACATAAGCTTTTATAAATTGCATGAGTGGGGACTCTCCCTAAAAGATGTTGTTTGTTCCTGTAATTCCCCTGGTCTCAACTTTTGCTAGTCCCTTTCCCCTCCTGCCAATATCCCCTTTGCTGCTTACTCTTCAGTTTCAGTTTCCCCTCCTCACACAAACCAGTGCACATGTGTAGTCCTTTCCCCTTTTCTGTTCTCTCCTCAAATACAGCCTCCTGATGCTTTCAAGTACAGCTTCCTGATGCTGCATCTAACAGTCCACCATCCTGCCCCCATAGGCAGCACTACAGCATCCATCCCTACCCCTACTATGCTGTCTTTCTCCCTCACCAAAGCACACCCCCTTCTTTATCCTTCCTACCCCTTCCAGCTGAGATCATTACATTTGTGCCTCAGAACCTGAAGACAATATTAGCCGTGTGTGTGTGTGTGTGTGTGTGTGTGTGTGTGTGTGTGTCTGGAGGGGGGAGGGGGATATGTAAGTCTGAGGTGGGGTGTTTCCAGTAGCTCAATTGCTTTTAAATGTGCCTCTCATCTCATACAGTGGCAGTTCTATGTGGTGAATAGCAATTTACCTTATTTCACTATTGTGTGCACATTTTTCACATAAATAATTTCAAGTATATAGAACAGCTGACATAATTATTTTAATAAATATAGACATATTTAAAAGTGAAAAACTATTTCTACCATTCAGAACTGGTAAGAGAGATAGGTTTGGGAAGATCAGGAAAGGCGGCCAGATATCCCATATATTTCATGAATGACCAACCACTTGTTCAATTCCCAATGAAATCATATTAGAGATGTGCAGTAATAACACAACAGAAGAGCCTGTAGTGAACTCAACACTTATCAAACAGCGTAAACTACTGATTTACCATACCAAGAGGGTGCCTGTAGCAGCAATCTTGTGTATGACATAATTTGGTTTAATATGGGATGACGTGATGAGCCAGCTAAGGTATAAATGTGGGTGTCTCAACTGGTGAAATGGGAACAAATCATGTGGAGTAACACACTGTTCTTTTGTGCAGCCCTTGAAGTTCTGTTGGGACAGTCACTCAGAGTGTAATAGTATTGGCTCACTAATGTGGACAGGTGATGGTGAGTAGACCAGTTCCAGATTATCACAACAGCATTTCCCACATTCTTTTTCAGTTGCTAAAACTACCTGTCAAAGTAAGGCTTATAGATTTGTGCTTAGTTTTGTTTTACAGGGGATTATCGTATTGCATGTGGCATGCTAATTAAACCTCTGATCTGTGAACTAAATTGCTTGACTTGTTATCAGGTAACTTGCAGTATGAAGTATTTTATGAATTGTGTTGGGCATATGCAAAGTTTTGTAAGATCTGTGAGCTGCCAGGAGTAATGCTATAACCGTCTAGGCATTAATTCAAATGATGCACAAAAATTCCAGCATTCAGACCGTGAGCTAGTTTATACTCCATACCTTATCAAGTGTAGCCCATATGGACATGGCATTACACATTTCTTTGTTGGGGCCATCAGTCCAAATTAAAGTGACAGTTGTGGCATGGTATTGTTGAGTGATCATATTGATTTGAAAAGAAAAAAAGCTTTTGCTTGTAGACCATGCTTAGTTGTTTTGTGGCAGCTGATTACTTGTTTTGTGAGTTGAATGAAGTTGAAGGGGAAATGCAAAGGAACTGAACAGTTCCTCCCTTTTCATCAAGAGAGTAGAACATGAAAGTTAAAACTTCCTTAGGACTAAGCTGTGCACACACACACTAAGAGGTTACAAAAATCAAGGGATAGCGATACGCACATAAACAGATGGTGGTAGTACTGCGTACGCAAGGTATAAAAGGGTAGCACATTGGTTCAGAGCTGTCATTTATTCACATTTCCAATGTGCTTGTGGCCACATGATGGGGATTAACAGACTTTGAACACAGAATGGTAGTTGGAGATAGATGCATGGGACATTCCATTTTGGAAATTGTTAGAGAATTTAATATTCTGAGCTCCACAGTGTTGAGTGTGCCGAGAATATAAAATTTCAAGCATTACCTCCCACCACGGACAACACAGTGGCCAATGGCCTTCATTTAATGATTGAGAGCAGTGGCGTTTGCATGGTGCTGTCAGTGCTAACAGACAAGCAACACTGTGGGAAATGACCACAAAAACCAGTGATGGAATTACAACAGACGTGTCCATTAGGACAGCGTGGTGAAATCTGGTGTTAATGGGCTGTGGCAGCAGATGACTGAGGTGATGCCATTGCTAACAGCATGACATTGCTTGCAGCATTGCTACTGGGCTCATGACCATACCCATTGGACTTTAGACAACTGGAAAACTGTGGCTTGGTCAGATGAGTCCCAATTTCTGTTGGTGAGTGCTAATGGTAGGGTTTGAGTGTGGTGCAGACCCCATTAAGCCATGGACCGAAATTGTTAACAAGGCACTATGCAAGGTGGTGGTGGTTCCATAATGGTGTGGGGTGTGTTTACATGGAATTGACTGGGTCCTCTGGACCAACTGAACTGATCATTGACTGGAAATGGTTATATTTGGCTACTTGGAGACCACTTGCAACCATCCATGGACTTCATGTTTCTGAACAACGATTCATCATGTCAACAGGCCACAATTTTTCATGATTGGTTTGGAGAATACACTGGATAAATCAAGCAAATGATTTAGCCAGCCAGCTTACCCAATATGAATCCCATTGGACATTACAGGACATAATGGAGAGGTCATTTCATGCACAAAATCCTGCAGCAGCAACACTTTTGCAATTACAGACAGCTATAGAGGCAGCTTGGCTCTATATTTCCACAATAGACTTCCAGCGACTTGTGGAGTACATGCCAAGTCAACTTAACTAACTGTGTTAGGTGAAAGAAGGTCTGACAATATTAGGAAGTATCTCATGGCTTTTGTCACTTCAGTGTATAGTGATTTAGCACTGAACTTCAAGCAAATAAAATATAGCCAAATTCAAAACACTTTATTAGAATACTTTATGTTAATCAAGTAGCTGCAATCAAACAACATGCCTCTAAGCTCTGTCGTATGCTGACAGTGGCCACCTGCAGCTTCATGAACAGTCTGTTTACAGGTTGGTACAGGTACCTTCTAAAACAAGAACAAGCATACATATAACAAAATATACAAAACTCCAGATTCCACTCTGAGCTCAGGATTGTAATTCATAGTTACAGCAATTATTATTAAATAATATTTTCGTAGCTAGGAAAAGCTTAAAAACAAAAAATAATTGAAATAAAAGGTACACGCATCAGCTGATGGTGCTACTAAAATTACTTAGCACTCAATTTACTTGTAAGAAATGAATGTCTAGCAGTAGCTGGCCAATAACAAAAGAATTTGTGAGCAGTTACTGTGGCAAGCTAATGGATCAGTGATTACAAATTAAGGTAATTAAGAAAGAATCTGTTTAAATAAGGTCAGCAAGGCTAAAGATTAAAGATAGTTTAATAAAATCTAAATCATACAACAGCTTTAAAACACCTGTAACTGAACATCATAATAATAATAAAATAATAAATGAAGAACAAAAAGGCTGTTGCAAAGGAGCACGAGGATGTAAAGAGCAACTGATAATAAATGCAGAGGTGACATATCAAGCTAAAACTAAACAAAGGTCGCTACACTACGCATACATTGATTACCAAAAAGCTTTTGATAGTGTACCCCACTCATGGTTACTACAAATATTGGAAATATATAAAGTAGATCCTAAATTGATACAGTTTCTAAACATAGTAATGAAAAATTGGAAAACCACACTTAACATCCAAACAAATTCAAATAATATCACATCACAGCCAATACAGATTAAGTGTGGAATATACCAAGGAGACTCATTAAGTCCTTTCTGGTTCTGCCTTGCTCTGAACCCACTATCCAACATGCTAAATAATACAAATTATGGATACAATATTACTGGAACATACCCACACAAAATCACACATTTGCTATACATGGATGATCTAAAACTACTGGCAGCAACAACTCAACAAATTACTAAAGATAACAGAAGTATTCAGCAATGATATAAATATGGCTTTTGGAACAGACAAATGTAAGAAAAATAGCATAGTCAAGGGAAAACACACTAAACAAGAAGATTACGTATTGGATAACCACAGCAACTGCATAGAAGCGATGGAAAAAACAGATGCCTATAAATATCTAGGATACAGACAAAAAATAGGAATAGATAATAGAAATATTAAAGAAGAACTAAAAGAAAAATATAGACAAAGACTAACAAAAATATTGAAAGCAGAATTGACACCAAGAAACAAGACAAAAGCTATAAATACTTATGCTATACCAATATTGACCTACTCATTTGGAGTAGTGAAATGGAGTAACACAGACCTAGAAGCACTCAATACACTTACACGATCACAATGCCACAAATATAGAATACATCACATACATTCAGCAACTGAAGGATTCACATTAAGCAGAAAGGAAGGAGGAAGGGGATTTATCGACATAAAAAACCTACATTATCGACAGGTAGACAATTTAAGAAAATTCTTTATAGAACGAGCAGAAACTAGCAAAATACACAAAGCAATCACTCATATAAATACATCGGCTACACCACTGCAATTTCATAACCACTTCTACAACCATTTAGATCACATAACATCAACATATACGAAGAAAGAAAATTGGAAAAAGAAAACACTACATGGCAAGCACCCGTATCATCTAACACAGCCACACATCGATTAAGACGTATCCAACACATGGCTAAGAAAAGGCAATATATACAGTGAGACGGAAGGATTCATGATTGCAATACAGGATCAAACAATAAACACCAGATTTTACAGTAAGCATATTATCAAAGATCCCAAAACCACAACAGATAAATGCAGACTTTGCAAACAACAAATAGAAACAGTAGACCACATCACAAGCGGATGTACAATACTAGCAGATACAGAATACCCCAGAAGACATGACAATGTACCAAAAATAATACATCAACAACTTGCCATACAACATAAACTAATAAAACAACATGTTCCCACATACAAGTATGCACCACAAAATGTACTGGAGAATGATGAATACAAATTATACTGGAACAGAACCATTATAACAGATAAAACAACACGAGATAACAAACCTGACATCATACTCACCAATAAAAAGAAGAAATTAACACAACTAATCAAAATATCCATACCCAATACAACAAATATACAGAAGAAAACAGGAGAAAAAATTGAAAAATACATCCAACTGGCTGAGGAAGTCAAGGACATGTGGTATCAGGATAAAGTTGAGATTATACCAATTATACTATCAACTACAGGAGTCATACCACACAATATCCACCAGTACATCAACGCAATAAAGCTAGATCCAAATGTATATATACAACTACAGAAATCTGTAATTATTCATACATGTTCAATTACCCGAAAGTTCCTAAATGCAATTTAACATATACCGTACAGTTAAAAGGAAGTCACGCTTGATCAAGGTCCGCATCACTTTCCATTTTTAACCAGACATAACGTCTGAGAAAGGAAAGAAATAATAATAATAACCCTGTCTTTCAAGTGCAGCCAGCATATCATCTGATAAAGATAACATACCAGATTCACTTAAAACTAATAGAAATGAGTTCTGTTGGGAACAGGATAAAACACACTAAAATAATTAAAGCATGAGCAATGGTCAAAGTTTAATAGACGTGCAGATGCTCAAACATATCATGCAAAAGTTGCAGACATCTTTGTTCAGCCACATAGAATAACTTTCCATCACCTACACTACTTTCCAATGTGATACCAACTAATGGCGCTAAGCATCCAGAGGATTCCACTTTTGTGAGTCATACAATGCTGCTGCCTAGTGCAGTTACAACAGCTGATTCCAGCTGCTGAAATATGGAACTTCCTTCATGCCAAGAGTTGCATCCTTTTGCCAGTCCATACACAAGGGGTTAACAACACTTCACAATATTCTCAATGTCCACTGCTGTCTACCACAACATCTAGTGCCTGCTGTAATCTCAAAGTCAAGTGAAAAACGGTAAACTGTGACACTCGTCTTCTTGTGCCGGAACTGTCACTTTACGGTCTCTTTTTTCCTACTTAAGGCTTTGGTGCTCCATGCCTGCCACCTTGTGGCAAGCAATATTCTGTGGATGGAAAGCAACACTCTGATCTCCCCTGCTGAAAGCCCAATTGGGGGGAGAAGGAGGGGGGGGGGGGGGGAGGAATGGAAATACCAGCCTTCTGGTTAACATTACATTTACTGTTGGGCTTAACCTGACTAAGATGGACCTGACTTGGCATCCTTATTTTAGTATGCTGCTCTCGGAAACCAACAGGGGAGTTCTTTTCCATAATTTTGCATTGGCCTACAAAACTGGGAAGCATTTTATGTGCAATAATGTGACTGGCCTCTCTTTGAGCCCCAAAACCCTGCATGTAAACCAAATCACCAACACAGAAATTATGCTCCTGATGCCCTTGATTGTACCATTTGACCAGCCTCAGACTTGCATGAGAAATATTTCAACATGCCACATTCCACTTGGCCTTAATACTGCAAGAATCAGCCTCCTCCAGCAGAAGATCGCCAGTCGTCCTCAGGTTTGAAAGTGGTGAGTGGACTGGGTAGCCCAGCATCAACTGAGTGATCGTAGTTCTGTGGGCTTTGTGAAGTGTGGTATTAAAGGATAAAATTAACCAACTCACTAACTTGTCCCAGCATGACTGACTCTTAGCATGGTATATAAGTAAAGCTGCATTTCAATTATGGTTGTTCTGCTCAGTGAAGGATGGTTGGAGATGATAAGGAATTGTTGTTGAATGTTTGATGGCATAATCAAAGCAAAACCTCTTAAAAGGTGCTGAAGAGAAGGTGGCTGCATTATCTGAGATGAGCGTCCTAGGAGAGCCAAAACTGGTAAAGATGCTAGTAGAATGGTGAATGGTCAGCACCTTAACTGACCTGCTTGGAACCAGCCACGCCACCAGTTGAAAGTGCCAACTGCTACAAATATGTAGTGATAACCCCAAGTACATGGAAACAGTATGACATAGTTGATAAAAATTCCATGCATTAGATTGTTCTCATGGGAGAAATGCAAGAGACCTTGTTGAGTAATCAAGTTAGATTTTGTCATCTTGCATGATTCACATTGTGCCACAAATGTTTTGACATTCTTCACTAAACCAATCCACACCAGATGCTGTTTAATTCTCTAGAGCTAAATGTAAATGCCTCCCGCAGATGGATGCATGAAAATAAATGAAGGATCGCTGGAACCAAACTTATAGGAAGGCAATTTTCAACCTCAGGTCATAATGGGTCTGGTAGCAAAGCAAATCCCGAGACACCAATTATGGGCCCGCTACTTTGTCCCAATCGATCCACTCCCAGACCTGAGACAGTCTGGGGTCCTGCTCCAGCTGCTTCTCATAATTACAAAACAGAGTGGAAATCTCTTGTCAAGAGAGTAGTCACTCTTTCTACAAACAATCCGCATTCCTCATTGCCATAATGAACTTCACCTTCATCCCCCTGGAACAGCCTGCTTAATGGGTCAGCAAGTGTGCAGTCTAACAAGCATCCAGCTGACGGTGATTGTCTTATCTCCACCAGAAAGGCTTGTGTTCCAAATAAAAACAGAACTTTTCTTTTAAGCACAAGTAGCACACTAGCATTTCCAACTCATAAACTGAGTACCTGCTTTCAGCCTCAGACCAACATAGTGATGCATAGGCTTTGGTCTTTGTTTGTCATCCTTGCCCTGAAGAAGGACAGCAGCAACATCTGAGAGTGAGAGATATATCTCTGGAGAATGAAGTTATGAGTGAAACCAGTGATCCTCAGTACCAGTGCACTAGCAAGAGCCTCCTTCACTGTGTTGAATGCCTCCTGTTGGGCCAGTATCCAACAAAATCACTTGTTCCTCTTGCAGAACTGGTTAAGAGGAACAGATATCTGAGCCAAATTGGGAATAAGAAACGAACCATTTCTATAAAACACCCAACCACCTTTCTTTTCTCTGGGAGGCTTAAAACAAAATGGCCCAATTCTGGAACTGGTCAGTCGCCACACCAGCACTCAACACAATGTGTCCCAAAAAGGGAAACTGACTGTGAACATATTTCACCTTCGTTGGCTTGACAGTAAGTCCCAGTTCCTTAACCCTATCCAAAACCTTAGACAAATGATCCAGGTGCTTCTAAAACGTTTTGCTATATATCACTATGTATATTCAGCAGAACCTGAGGTCCCCCAACATCATATCTAGCAATCTCAACAACACCACTTTTGCTGTAGCCAGATCAAAGAGCACCTGACTGAACTCATACGAGCTATAATCGTTGCAAAACATGGTCAGACCTTTAGAATCCTCAGCTAATGGGATATGGTAGTATGCCTGGTTTAATTCAATGACACTAATGAATTTAGCTCCAGTGAACCAAGAAAAGCAATGATGTAAATTGGGCGTGGGGACAGCTTTCTGACTGAGACCCTTGTAATCAACAACCAGAGGCCTGTGCCACTGGCCTTAGGCACTAGAAAAATAGGTAGGGTATAAGGCGACACTGAGAGCCTAATACCCTCGTTCTGTAATAGCTGACCTGCAATATGGTGATGCTGGTTCATCTTAGGGGGTGACAACCTATATAGACTCTGCCTCAGAGGTACAGAATCAGTTCACTGGATCTGATACTGGATGTGATTTGTAATCCCAAACCTGTTAGTGAGAACTTCACTGAACTGCTACACAACTTCCTGCTCCCTCTGAGCAGGATTTAAATTGCTCAGATCAAAGATAGTACCATGGCTACTAATCACATAAACACTCTGCTGAGATTAATGATAATAAAATGGAAATTTAATACTGTCCTTAAATTTAGAGATACATTTCCTATCCACATAATTAATAATACAATGGGTCTTAACCAGTCACACCCAAAAATCATAGGGGTAGTAAGCCCCTTACCAACCAGAAATCAAAGAGACCAAGAGAAATTGCCTAATTCAAGTTTTAAGCGACACTGATCAAGATCAGACAATATACTGTCATTGGTGGCTGTACATTCATTATTGGTATGAGTAATCAGGCCAAACCCTCCTACCTCATGATAGTGATAATAGTGTTTGCTATCCAAAAAGGACACAGAGCAGCCTGAATCCAATAGAGCACACAAAGGTTCAGAATTTAGACTAACACAAGTAAAAGGGAATGAATTAATCTGAGTACGTTGTATATTATGAATATAGTGTGGTGGTCTGTGCCTAGTTCTATTATACACTGCCACTCCCTGGCATCACAGTTTCTTGCGAGGCTGTTTGCGATCCCTCACCAGATGACCTGGCAGATAACCCCCAAAAAACACCACCTTCTCCCCACTTCACATCAGACCTGTTGCCCAGCTGCCATAGAAATCTTATGTTTGCCATCTGCAAATTTAATATTCTCTACTGTAGAAATAGGTGCAAACAACTCTGCAAAGGAATTTGGTTTATGATAAAGTACTATGCAGCTGCAGCCTTGTGAGCTACGCATTCTAAAGCAACAGATACCACATCGTGCTTCAACAAATCTAGTTCGAAAGGAGCACATGAAATATGAATGCTTTCAACATCTTGCACTCTGAAACAATACCCATTAACAAAGTTTTCTTTCATCTGAATCCCTGTTCCCTGTTTGATAACTAACTTGTGAAATTCACGTAGTGAAATCTGACCCTGAATAGTTTTCACTACTAACTTATTCAAAGGAACAGGCAAATAACTTGCAACACAAACAACTGCAAAAGGTGTAGCACAACAGCTTACACCTCCAATAAAGCTGTTAGTGACAAAAAGTCGTTACAGCTTATCTGCTATCTACAGACAGACACTTATATTCACTCAAAAAAGACAATATAAAGGATTTGACAACTTTGCATATCCTCACCAAAACTCAGTTTGATTACCACATGCCTAATTGGTCACAGTGGGGGTTTCAGAGCCCATATCACCTTGCCAACTTAAAAGGCTAACTCACTGTTGCAATGAGCATAAATCTGTTTGCATTTGCAAAATTTATGGGCAATTAGCAATGTCTTTAAATGCTGACAGAAGAGCACTGATTCTCTCAAAAAAATATTGGCAATATGATTGAACCTGAAAAATATGTGAGCATGATGCTCCTATTTGTCCTAAAATTTCAGCATTCTTCTGTGCATCAGATAACAATATAGCACAACGTAGCAAAAGGTACAGACCGTACTCAACCAATATCTTTAACAGCTGATCTGACAGGCTCCTTCACCACTGCATGACCTCCACAGCACTATCTTCAACGAGGGCTCCACAAATCTGCAACTCATAGGCCAAACTTGCTTTCTTATGGTAGGTGGCTCCCATGACAGGTCTGGATACAGTCTTCATCTCTATAACAAAGTGGGGGGGGGGGGGGGGGGGGGGGTGTAGAGCACTGAGCTTCCAGCAAGTAAAATACAGGTCAAGAAAATCAAAAATCATACACACAAGAGAAAGCACAAAATTAGATTCAAACTCGGGAGTGCCAGAAACATAACCCAGAGGCAAGAAATTTTAAATTCACAACAATTAATTAGAATACTCTACAGTAATTAAACTGCTGCAACCAGAAAACATTATCAATTACAAAAACTGGCACAAAACAAGAATGAGCATAAATAGAACAAATATTCAATTATAATAACAGCTTTTAAATAAAAGCCTAGACCCTGCCCTGAGGTCAGGATTGTAATATACAATTACAGCAATTATTATTAAATAATATTTTCTGATATAAGGAATACTTAAAAACAAAAAAAATAATTTGAGTAAAAGATATACAGCATCAGCTAATGGCACTGTTAAAATTACTCAGCAGTTAATTAACTTGTATGAAACAAATCACTAGGAGTAGTCAGCCAATACCAACAGAATTTGTGATTGGTTACTGTTGTAAGCTAATGAACCAATGGGTACAATTTAAAGTAAGTAAGTAAGAATATGTTTCAGTAACTTCAGCACCCCTTAGGATGGCTTAATGAAATCTAACTCACCCAACAGCTTTAAAACAACTGTAACAGAATATACAAAAATAAAAGGCAAAACCCACTAAATTCCATCCCCACCACCTCATGGCAAATGATACATCACAGATGGAAAGCAACACACTCTGATATTGACTAAGGACCATCTCAGGAACAACTACAGTTAAACCAAGACCAGGTAGGTCTAATATACTGACAGACAGCAGCCCTAGAGGATTTCAAAGGGTGGTTGTTAAAAACTGCATGAAATCAGTGGAAAAAAATCACTCTGACTTCCGAGTGCTATCATCAGTCCAGCTAGCACAATGATTGTGTAGGAAGTTAAAAAGAATGCAGTACAGTGGTCGAGCAGATACTCCTAAGCCACACATTTCTGAAGTTGATGCTAAGTGACACTTGAGGTGGTCTAAAGAATGATGCCACTGGATAGTATATGACTGGAAGTCAGTGGTGAGTCACTCTGTATCCCATAGTAAACCGATGGAACGGTTTGTGTTCAGAAAATGTCTGGAGAATGTGTAGTGCAAACAGTGAATTGCGGAGGAGATGGTGTTACAGTATGGCGGTGTTCTTCATACGAGGGTTGGAACTTAAATAGTGGTAACTATTTATTCACAACCGATACAAAAGAGTTAAATGTTTGCACCTGTTACTGTCCTTCAAAGTAGTCACCAGCATTGTGTAGAACCTGTTGCCAGTAATGTGGAAGGCATAGTATACCATTAGCAGAGCCTGTTCTGTTGATGGTGTGAATGGAGCGGTCTAAAGTTATGGTGATTCTCCTGTACGATTGTGATGGTGTTATCCTAACACATTACATTCCTCCACAGCAGACTGTCAATGCACAGAATTACTGTTCATTTTTGGAGCATCACCTGTGATCAGCTTTGCAAAAGAAGCGGTGACACTTTCTGTGACAGTGCGCGGGCACATACAGTGCAAGCTGTGGCTGCTCTGTTTGGTCAATGGGACTGGGAAGTAATGTACCATCCACCACACTCCCCAGACTTAAGTCCTTGTGACTTTGATTTGATTCTGAATATGAAGGAACCACTTCATGGCATTCAGTTCAGAACTGTTCCAGAGATTTGACAGGCAGTAGACCACTCCATTTGCACCATCAACAGAACAGGTTCTGCTAACAGTTTACTATGCCTTTCACATTGCTGGCAATGGGTTCTACACAACACTGGTGACTACTTTGAAGGACAGTAAAGGGTTCAAACATGTAACTCTTTTGTATCGGTTGTGAATAAATATTATCCACTATTTGAATTCCAACTCTCATATTTAGGATGTGGTTCCCTTTTGCTGTGTAAGAAAATGCTGAATGTGGGTGGGTATGAACACATTTTACAGCATTCTGTACTATGTACAGTAGATGGACAGTTTGGAGATGAAGGTTATTTGTAGCAGCGTGAGAATGCATCCTGTTATAAAGCAGCATCTGTGAGTCGTGGAGTGTGGATAATAACACTTGTAAATGGGTGAGCCTTCCCACAGTCCTGACCTGAAACCAATGGAACACCATTGGGATAAGTTAGAACATTGACTTTGCTCCATACCCCAGCAATCAACATCACTATCTTCTTTGGTTTCGGCTCTTCAGAAAGAATGGTCTGCCACTTCTCCACAGATGTTCCGCCACCCAATTGAAAGTGTCCCCAGCAGAATTCAAGCTGTCATCAAGGCAAAGGGTAGAGAGATGCTATATTAATGTCCACTAATAGGTGTCCAGATACTTTTGATCAGATGTGTAAGGAATGGTTCTTGCAGGAGAGCAAGGGAATGTAAGATCTGTGACTTGTCACATTTTGTGGAGGTGGTGTTATTAACATAACCAATGTCTGGAAGTGCTTCTTAATGTCTGAGAATGGATGAACAGACATTCATGGTACTAAGTGACTAAGATAATTCAGCAGAGTCAGAGATGGTTGAATATCTTATAAGTGATCACACTGTGGATGCTGAGGTCCTTTATGATACTGTTGTGAACTAGTGGAATTGAGTGGCATCTTCCTGGTATGAGGTTGTGTCGATGAATGACAGTTGTTTCATCGTTTAAGGCTACAAGCTGGAGTAATAGATAAATGTGTGTGGCAAACAGAGTATCTTGTGATCCTGTAGTGTTACTGATAAATATACTCTGTGGACAGATTTTTATATGTAAATGCCTTTCATCTGAAAGTTATAGCAATTCAATGAGCTATTTGGTGAATACCTAACTCACTCATGTGTTGACGTGTTTTTGCGCATTTGCCCCTCATATGCCGGTTTCTTTGATGGTAATTCGGTGCATATTTAGGACCAGATTATGAGCTACTGAGATGTAAATATTACTGTGCTTGGGGTGCGTAGAAATGGAAGGCCTAATGTTAACAGAGAACTGATATTCTGTATTCTGATTGTTTTTGTAGCATGTAATGCCCCTTCTTAGTCTCTATAGTTAGTTCACTGATAACACATCATGTTGATGAGCCCTTGTGTTCTTGTTTCAGAGTGAAATACTTCTTTCTCTGTTCTTATGATACAAGTTGCTTTTTACTTCTCTTATGCATTCAAACATGAACAAACAACTTAAGTCTTATTTTTGTGGCTGTGTTGTGACTAACCTATACATTGTTTCAGAAGTAATATAAACCTACCATTTCTGTATGACTAATTTTAAAAGTCACGATATTTGTTAAGAGTTACAATGTATGCTATTGTAAGGATGATTAACCTAAGTTTTACACCTAAAATATTTCCAGAATCATCAAAGGCAATAATTTCTGCTGCTAATATTGTAGGTCCAAAGGGGTGAATTCAACTGCATTTCACTCTCCAAAATCCAATGAGTACTTTCAAATAAATTACAACATTTAGATCTTACCATTTATCTGTTCAAATGTCAAGATATGCAGAAGTTCATGATTTTATACCCAAATAAAGAAATACAGCAGACAGTATAAGGAAGAAACAACATTTTCCACTGCCACAATACCAATATGAAAGGGTCGCATAGAAAATGTAGCTTTCTATTACTGTTGCGTAGTTCACATGTATCGAATGCTGGTAACTTAAAATCTTTCACATATGTACTTCTTTAATGAGAATGCAGAAAAATCACAAAGTGAGCAATTGAATTGTACACATGAAGGTATCCTTACAGACAGCATCACAAGAGTGACAATACAGCGAATGTGCAAAAATTTTGATTGCTAAAGCACTTTAGAGTTACACACAGAGTCAGGGGCAAGCCTGTAGTGAATGAGATGGGCAAAATGGTTGTTGCAGCAAGTATTGCTCATAATCCACATGTTAACTACAGAGAAATAGCAAGTGTCCTTGGAATAAGTCAGTCCAGTATTCACATTTTGTGTGCAAACTGCTCCCATCTGTATAATGAGCCACTTCAGCAACACTTTAATGAGAGGAACAGCAGAAGGCATATGGGAGTTGTGTCAGTACTGATGTTATATCAGTAGAACAGGTTCATACTTCAAAGAATTCCTTTACTGATAATGCAAGCTAAATGTAAAAAAAAATGTGAAAAAGATAGATTGCTACTCACAATAAAGATGACACATTGAGTTACAGACAGGCACAGCAAAAAGACTTACACACTCAGCTTTTGGCCAAAGTCTTCTTCATAAAAGAAAGGAAAACACACCCACCCACCCACCCACCCACACACACACACACACACACACACACACAAGCAAGCACACCTCATGCACACATGACCACAATCTCTAGCTGCTCTGGGCAGACTGTAGTTGTTCCACTGAACAAATGCAGCAATCTGGAGTGGAGCAGGAAAGGGGAAGGACAGCAGAGTATGGGTGGGGGTTGGGAGAAACACTATGGACCAAGTGGATAATTCAGGGACTAGAAGGTGGAGGGACGAGGCTGCCTGTGTCAGCTTTGGAAGGCTGTAGTAGAGAGGGTAGGGGAAGGGAGAGTAGGGATGGGGAGTAGAAAAGAGAGGAAGAGGGAGGGGAACAGATTGGTGAGTGCATTGGCAGAGAGTGGTGGACAATGAGAGTGAGGGGACGTGAATTGGGAGTAGGTTATAGGTCAGAAGTGGAGGACATTGTTGGGTGAAGGGTTTGGGGATAGTAGGCTATGATAAGTTGAGGCCAGGATGATTTCAGGAGTGGAGAGTATGTTGTAGGGTAGCTCACATCTGCACTGTTCAGAAAAACTGGTGGCAGAAGAAAGATCCAGATGGCTCGGGTTGTAAAGCAGCCATTGAAATCAAGCATGCTATGTTCTGTTGGTGTTGTGCCACAGAATGATCTGCTTTGCTCTTGGCCACAATTTGGCAGTGGCCATTCATCCTGGTGGTCATAGATGGTTGAATATCTTATAAGTGATCACACTGTGGATGCTGAGGACCTCTACGATACTATTGTGAACTAGTGGAATTGACTGGCATCTCCCTGGTAAGCGGTTGTGTTGATGAATGACAGTTGTTTCGTTGTTTAAGGCTACGAGCTGGTTGGTACTGATACCAATATAAAAAGCTGTGCAATTACTGCAGCAGAGCTGGTATGTGATGTTTCTGCTTTCACAGGTGGCCCGGCCTCTGATGGGGTAGGATAGGCTGTGACTGGACTGGAATAGGAAGTGCTGGGTGGGTGGATTGGGTGTCTTGCACCTGGGCCTTCTGCAGGGATATGACCCTGGACTCAGGACCAAGATACCCTATCCTCAATCCTTCACCACCTTGACATATTCCCTCCCATATGCTTCACATGGTCCTCCTCAACCCAGGGTGCCACCTTTCTAGACATTGACCTCCTCCACTCTGGTGGCTCCATCCACACCTCTGTCCATGTTAAAACCCACAAAGACCAACATGACTGCATTTCGACAGCTGCCATTGCTTCCACATAAAAAAATCCCTTCCATATAGGGTAACCACCTGGGGTGGTGTACCTGCAGTGACAAGAACTCCCTTGCCCAGTATGCTGAAGGTCTCAGAAAGATCTTCACAGACAGGCACTATCCCCCTGACCAAGTCTACAACAGATTTCCAATACCATACCCCTACCCCTCATCTTCCCACCACCATAAGAACGAGATGCAAAGGAATGCCCCCTTCATCCTTCATCATCCAGTACTTCCCTGGTCTGGAACAGCTGAACCACATTTCTGGTACAGCGCACGGCGGAATTTGAATACCCGCCATCGTGGACTTCGAAGATCCCTAGAGGTCTCTGCACCGTCACGCCGTAAGCTGTGGTGGCGCACGCCTCCTGGCCTGCATTTAGTATGAGGGCGCCACAGTGGAACACGTGGTTCCAGCGGCCAATAGCAGTGCCCTCGATAGGGTATTTAAGCACCTACCTCTTACTCAGCCAGCGAGTCTAATCTTGCATACGTCTCTGGACACAACACCTTGCGTTAGACAGCTTACTCACTTTCTTGTTCTGTGTATGAGGTTGTTCGTTCTGTCCTTCACTGGCCGTGTCCGTCCTCTCCTGTTGTGTTATTGTTCGCGGGCCGCTCCGCGGGTCCCACCGTGCTTTCCGTCACTTCAACCCCGCGACCACCCCGGTCGCAGTTACAACAACATTCTTTGTATGGGCTTTGATTATCTATCATAATGCCCTGACATGTGGGAAATCCAACCCAAGGCTCTTCCCAACCCTGCTAAAGTAGTATTCCAACATCCACCCAACCTCGACAACATCCTAGTCCTTCCCTACGCCATTCACAATCCAAAATCTTTGCCACAGGGATAATATCCCTGTGGAAGACCCAGGTGCAAGATCTGCCCAATCCATCCAACCAGCAGTCCTATTCCAGTCTTGTCACCGGCTTATCCTACCCCATCAGAGGCCAGGGCACCTATGAAAGCAGCCATTTTGTATGCCAGGTCTGCTGCAATTGTTGTACAGCTTTTTATATTGGTATGACTACCAACCAGCTGTCCACCAGGATGAATGGGCACTGCCAAACTGTGGCCAATGACATGGTAGATCACCCTGTGATGCAACATGCAGCTGGGCATAACGCATTTAATTTTAATAGCTGCTTCACAACCTGGGCTATCTGGATCCTTCCCTCCACCATCAGCTTTTCTGAACTGTGCAGATGGGAGTTATCCTTAAAACACATTCTCTACTACTGAAATTATCCTTGCCTCAACCTATGGTAACCTACTGTCTCCACATCCTCCACCCAACAGTTTCTGCCCCTTCTGTCCTGTAATTTCCTCCCATCTCATGTCCCCTCACCCTCATTGTCTGTCACCCTCCGCCAAAACACACACCAGTCTTTTCCCCTCTCCTTTTCCACTCCCTGTTTGGCTTCCCCTCTCCTGTCCCCTAGAGTCTCCTGATGCTGCACCGGGCAACCATGTCCTGCCACCTACCTGTCCCTGCATGCTCCGAGAGACAGTGCTCTTTTCTCTGTCCCCCTTCCCTGCCCCATTCCAGATTGCTTCTTTTGTTCAGTGCAACAGTTGCAGTCTGCCCAAAGCAGCTGCAGGTGGCAGTAATGTGTGTAAGAGAAGTGGCTGTTTGTGTGAATGTCTGTGTGTTTTCCCTTCTTTTCTGAACAAGACTTTGGCCGGAAGCTCAGTGTGTAACAGTCTGCAACTCAGTGTGTTATCTTTATGGTGAGTAGGACTCTATCCTTCTCATAATTGTTGATATATCAACCTGAACTTTCCAAGCAGAATGTAAGAAATACGAATTATTGGGCTGCTGAGAAACTGCACTGGCTGAGCCAGGTTAAACAACAGATCTAGTGGTCCACAAGTGTTTTAAGTTGGAATATTGGAACAATATTACTTCTCCCTGTTTCATTCAAGAAACTATACCAAAATGCTGCTGGTTTACTTAGAGGGAGTACCACTTTAAATATAGAGATGTATGTAGTACCAGTATGATGGATACCTTGCTCACTGCTCACTTGTTAGGGAAGTGCTCACCCAATTTTTTGATAGACATTGAACAGGATGTGAGGGCTTGCATGTCCAGCAGATTTACTCCATTGGCCATTTTTTTAAACTGGGGATAGCTCAAAGAAGAAGCAAGTGCTCAAGTTCCATGGAATTTAGAAAAGTGTTCATGACCACTTACTTTCATGATTTCCTTTTGTTGCTGTTGCAGATGTTACAGATTTAAAATGTAAGTATTATCTCACATTTAGACTTGCCTTTTTTTGTTTGTATGAAATTATTGTTTAACAACCTCTATTCCACAGTTTCTTGTTTTACAAATCCAGTTTATTTGTGATAGTCGTCTTCCTCTCACGGCTCTGGCAAGAACAAGAGATGAACTGTTACAGTACCATAGTTAACTGGTGACCCAGCCAAATTCTTTGTGTTCCAGTTGGTGTATCAGTCTAACAACATGTAACCCAGTGTGATTATTGATAATTTTAAAATAAACTTTTCTCAACTCTGAATCTGTAATTAAACTCTCTTAGCTGCATCAAGTTGAACTGATCTATCAGTCAAATATGACAGTTCTATATGATAACACAAACTTACAAGAAGACAGCAATCAAATTATGCTCAAGAAGGATAAATCTTTAGTTTTAAATATTGTAATTTCACTAAACTACTTATTAGCTTTTGGAGATGTATAGTACTAGCAACAGAAATTACTAAGAGTTCCATTTGGAAAAGCAATATTGATACTGATACCTCTGTAATTAATACACCTATGACATCTACATCTAAATACATTCTCGGAAGACACCTACAGTGTGTGGTGGAGGGTACCCTGTACCACTACGAGCATTTCCATCCGTATTCCACCTCCAAACAGAGGGAAAAATGACTATCTGTATGCCTTCATATGAGCCCTAATTCCTCGTATGTTATGTTTTTGGTTCTTACGCAAAATTATGTTGGTGGCAACAGAATCACTCTGTGGTCAGCTTCAAATATAAGTTCTCTAAGTTTTCTCCATAGTATTCATTGACAAGAACTTTGCCTTCCTCCAGGGATTCCCATTTGAGTTCCCAAAGCATCTCCATAAAACATGCATGTTGTTTAAACATACGGCTAACAAATCTAACAGCCTGCCTTTGAGTTGCTTAAATGTCTTCCTTTAATCTGACCTGATATGGATCTCAAATAACTGAGCAGTACTCAGGAATAGGTCGCACTAATGTTCTATATGCAGTCACCTTTACAGATGAACCGCACTTTCCTAAAATTCCCCTAATAAACTGAAGTCAACTATTACCCTTCTCCATCACAATCTTCATATGCTCGTTCCATTTTAAATTGCTTTGTAATATTACGCCCAGAGATTTTTAACAACATGACTCTGTCAAGTAGGACACTACTAATGCCATATCCAAACATTACAGGTTTGTTTTTTCTACTCATCCACATTAACTTATATTTTTATACATTTAGAGCTACCTGCCATTCATCACACCAACTAGAAACTTGGTCAAAGTCATCTTGTATTCTCCTACAGTCAGTCAACTCTGACAACCTACCGTACACCTCAGCATCAGCAAACAGCCAGACTGCTGCCCACACAGTCCGCCATATCATATATGTATGTAGAGAATAATAATGGTCCCATCACACTTCCCTGCGGCACTTTAAATGATACCCTTGTCTCTGATGAACAGTTGCATTGAGGACAACATATTGTGTTCTGTTACCTAAGAAGCCTTTGAGCCACTCACATATCTGGTAACATATTCCATGTGCTCGTACCTTCGTTAACAGTCTAGAATGGGGCCTTGTGTCAAATGCTTTCCATAAATCTACAAACATGAAATCTTCGTGTTGCCCTTCACCCATAGTTTGCAGTATATCATCTGAGAAAAGGGCAAACTGAGTTTTGCATGAGTGATGTTTTCTAAAATCATGCTGATTCATAGTACATAATCTTCTTGGTATCATGAAAATTTATTATATTCAAAATGAGAAAATGCTCAATGATTCTGCAGTGAACCAATGTTAGGAATATTGGCCTTTAATTTGCAGGTGCATTCTTTTGTCCTTCTTATACACAGGAGTCACTTGTGCTTTTTTTGTCATTTGGGACTTTGTGCTGTGTGAGAGATTTGCGATAAATGCAAGCCAAGTAAGGGACCAGTGCTATAAATACTATTTGTAAAACTGAATTGGTATTCTATCCAGATCTGGCAACTTATTTTTCAACTCTTTCAATTGTTTCTCTATGCCAGGGATGCTTATTACTATGTTGTCCATATGGGAGTCTGTTCGGCAGTCAGACAATGGTGTGTTTGTTTGATTCTCCTGTGTGAATGATTTATGAAATTTAAAACTTTGGCTTTCATTTTGTTATCTTCAACAGCCACACCAGACTGGTCAATGAGTGATGGGATGTAAGGCTTAGATCCACTTAGTGATTTCACATAGGGTCAAAATTTTCTTGGGTACTCTGCCAGATCTTTTACTAAGGTATGACAGTGGTAGGTGTTGTTTGCTTCATGTATTGATCTTTTCACTGATGCACGAATCTCTACTAATCTTTGCTTGTCATAATTTGTGTGTTCTATTTTGAGCTGAGAGTGCAACAGCCTCTGCTTCCTCAGCATATTGTGAAGAGACTATATGTCATTTAGCAAAGACTTTCTTACAGTTTCCTGGGTGAAAACAATTACAATATTTAAAATGGTTCTGGAAATATTTGAGGTCAACATCTTAGTTGAGTCACAATGTATTTTATAACTTACTAGAGGCATGTTGTTTCTTAACATTGGTGTCATATAACATAGTGATTAAGTACATTATGTGCTGTTGAAAGCCTTAATACCCATAAACTAACAGGTAGAAAAAGAAATGAGGACATTAGGAAACAGCTTCAGATAGGCAGTGTACAAGAAAAAAACTTGCAGAGGATGGATCCAGAAAGACTGCCAATAAAGTTAAAAGCTACAATCCAAAAGGGAAAAAGAGATGTTGGTGGACGAGGAAAAGATAGGTATTTATAACTGGCTTTTACTCATAGACACTACACAGTAGTTATAGTAACTTCTGAGGATTCTTGAAAGTCATTCCCTTGCACCAATGCCACACTGTTTCTGAGTAGTTCTCCATTTGTGACTGAATTGTCTACTTGTGAAACTGTGAAAATCATTCTGTCTGAGTCTTTTAAAAATCTTTTATAGAACCAGTCGTGAAGAATACCATTTGTACATGGCACAGTAGTAAAGGAATACATTTTTCTATTCATGGGTGCCACAGCATTCAATACATTGGAGACTTTTTCTGTTATTTTTAGTATTTTGGGTAAGCTATATGAATTATGAAACAGAAACTGATCCTGCATGTAGTAAGTTAATTTTAGGACAGTAAAATTTAAAACACGATACATAAAAGGAAGTCTCATTCAAACACAGAGCAAAATGTGATTTGATGGCCAGAATATATTGCCAGTTTGTGTAACTCAAAAGATGTGTCAAGCATCATTATAGAGGAAGAGCAGATGATTGATCTGAGGGAAACTGATTATCTACTAAAGATTGTGACTGAGCTCAATGATTTGAAATCAAATGTGGCCACAGAATTCAGTGATGGAATTCAGAGTTGATGGTTATTTAATCTGATGTCTACAATGCATGGAGTACAATATACACAGTAAAATTTACAAAGCAGTATAGTCATCGCACTACCATAGAAGACAGGGGTAAATATGTACAAAAGGTGTAAGATATCTCATAGTCAGACTTGTGAATTACTGACTTGAATAGATTGAAAAGAACAGTCAGACAAAACTGAAGAGTTTTTGGAAATCATTTTTGGTGTAAAAATGATAAAGGTACCATACTGAAGAAAGAAATGCAATTTTCAGAGAGGAACAAAGAAAACCACAATAGCAGAATGACATTTATGGGCTTGCCGAGCACCTTTCAATGGTGCAATGAGAGACAGATAAATATTCTGTACTGCCTATAATGAGGTGCAATGAGAGACAGATGAATGTTCTGTAGTGTCTATAATGCAATAGCCTTGTTAGAGTAATATAAGAGGAGAATCAAGATTATACCTGAATGACAAAAAACAAATTCGAAACAGTGTTGCTGCTTAATGCTGATGATGTCTTGTGTTTCAGAGAAGAAAGTTGGGCAACTGCAAGCTGTTTGGAAGTACAAACGTATGCAGATACCATTGTTAGTTTGCAGATGACATATATCTACTGACTGAAAATATGGATGGTTTGTAAATGGAATAGACAAACTACTTACAGGTATTACATAATTTCAGTTAAAGATAAACAAAAACAAAGATATAAATGTTGAACATTAGTTCAAGGGTGCATACTGACCTGCTTAGTATCATAATGAAGAAACATATAGTAAAATTTTTTAGAATTATGACGTCTAGGAAGCAGGTTTATATTTACAGGTGCTGTCAGAAGTAGGCTGACACATGTGGAGAAACTTTCCTTTGCCCTAAAATACTGTTTGTAACATATAATGATGGTTATGATAATTGAAGAGGATATTTCTGAAATTAACCTGAAGCATAAAAAATATATAAGTGAAACACAGAGTGTGGAAAAATAAGGAACCTGGAAGTATTTGAAATGTGGTGCTTTAGAAGAATGCTGCAAGTTTATGAAGTGAAAAGATTCTAAAACAAACTGCTACGGAAGGTAGTCTTTGAAAAAGTCTAGCAGGAGAAAAGACATATGCTGAATAGTCCTGGAATCACTAACTTGGCTCTAAATGGATCCCTAGATGAAAAAGAAATATTAGAATCTTTAACATATTCATGGATATTGCAGGTGGCCATGCTTCTAGGAAGGAAGACATGTCACTGCCACCAATATGACTTGTGGTATGAAAAAATAATACCCCAGTGAGCTCAAATACTGTCTAGCATGTAAGAACCTTCATAGTATAAAGAATTTGTGCAAATTGGTAATGTTCACTTTTTAAAACCATGGGTGATGTTACAAATCGAAATCAAAGTTATTAACGAAAATTAAGATATTTTTTGACTAATATTTTTATTTTACTGCAAACTTTGTAATCATGTTTTTTAGACACCAGTAGTTCAACTGACATGCAGGTGATCTGTTTATACATCTTCTCTATTTTTAATGCTGTGAAGTGTAATGCATATGAACATGCACACTTCGCCTTTATAATCTTCATCTTTCTATTTCTTAATAGATGAATGTGATTAATGAATAATTACGTGTTTTACAAACTTGGATGTTCATTACCTCTGAACTAGTGGAATCAGCAGCTTCATAACTCCTGCCAAATGAACTGTAAATACTTCCACGTAACATAATAAACTTCATGAGGCAAAAACACTGATACTTGTTTTTATGGTGTTTATTTCTGATGCCTAGTTTGGAAATAGTTTACGTCCTGAAAGTATTTGAGAGGTGTTGTACCGGGTGCATAGCTACATGGGAAACGATAAAAGTGCCAACTTTTGCACTTCTAAGAGGAAACAACTATGTAATACTTTTGTTGATAGGGTTTTCTAATGTAAATAACTACCATTTCTATAATCCGTATTAATATGACCTGTTTAATTTTCCCATTGGTCATTAACATGAATTAAAATATGCATTTCGCTTTGGAATAATGTTTTACTACGGTGAATTTACTATTCTGTTGCCTTTCAAGCGCTGCAACTCATGTACGCAGAAAAGCAGCAACGTTTCTCACTTTTTATCTGGATCTGAACCGGAGTTCAGTCTCTCATATTGTAAAGGTGTAAGGCAGTAATATTGTATTTCTTTCTCTTTGTTGTTTTTCTTAGTGACCCGTGTAAATTCAGGCTTCATCTTTGTACTATGTTACATAAGTGATGCATCACGTCATTAAATTTTTTTAGTTGTATGTGGAAAGTGAGCGAGATAGATTTTGCACCAGACCCCCGTGCTTGATGTTTACTTACACAAATTCGAATTTGGGAATGGCGCCAACGCGCAGTCTCAAATGGCAGTTGTGTAAACCGCGCTCTAAACCATCTGCCACTGATGAGACAAGGGAAGAGTAAGATCCTAAAAATAGAAATATTTATTGTTCTGAGTTTGTTTGTAATGTAGTATAACGTTTAATGCTGTATCTTGCAAACGAAGCGTATGGTGTAACATAATCTATTCGTTATGCGAAAAGTTATCGGCGGCTGTAGAATTCGCAGTGTTGGCGAACCTGCGCTGAAGCCGGCAGCACGCGACAGGCACAGACGCTTGTAAGTGTTACAACCGACAGGACGGGTGTGTGGTGTCTCTGTACGATTGCTCACTTAGATCGGTTACGCGACAGTTTTACGCGGTAATTATAAACGACGTATCTTAACGGTGACGTGTGCGAGTGACGAGCCGTTGTTCTTAACGTGAAATGTGGTGCATTACGACATAATTCATTTATAATATAGTTCGAAATTGTTATTAAAGACAAATACAGTGGGAATTAAAGTGTTAAAAGCATTGTTCCGCCACGATTTGATTATTTTGTCCTACTCCAGGTATGTTCATCTGGCAGATTTTTTCCCCTTGCCTTTTCCTTCCTTGTATACGCGCTGCTGCATGACTATTAACAACCAGATGTCAATATTTGCAATGCTTTTTAGGTGATGGTGAGAGGCATCAAAACTTATATATTTTTTAAAAATATTTATGTTACTTATATGGTGTCATAGCTTTGATAAACAACGACTGGATTCGAAAATAAAATACATTTCCGACAACTGATGTTTACGATGTCAGGAAGTTTTTAAGTATCACATCTAGAGGTATTCAACACAGGTGCGTGTGTTTGAAAATAACTTACAAGTAACGATTAAAATAGTAGTTCATTATCTGTTATAAGAACTCTTTAAAAGAGAAAGAACATGTTATAAAGCCGGATATTTTTGAGCTAACAGCGTTATAAATGTAATAGCAGGGGATAGTGACTTTCAGGCCTAACACTGTATTCATTACGTTCCAAAATTTTGTTTGCTTAGAAGTCAAATTTCACACTTTCTTTCATTGCTATAAGTAATTATGTTGGTTAAACTTTTAGTCGTTTCAATTGAACTATTAGTACCTTTATTTACGGAGAAATTTTCATGCTGTAAAATTCACTTTTGGATACGCCGGCGTCCCAAAACAACGGATGGAGGAGTCACGTGCTTTTTACGTTCTAACGTATAATGCATCACAACATAAACAACACATTTCCCAGAATTTATCCGGGAAAGCGAAGCCTGTTGAGAAGTCTAGTTCGCTTTAAGCGTTATTTGTGGTAATTTGCTTTCGTATTTGCATATATTGAGCAGGAGCCACAATGCAATCCTTACAATGCATATACAGCGTTCCGAAACTCTGGCCTTGGGAAATGATTACAAATGAAGCAGGATCTGGAGAACGTACATTTATTGGGAGTTCCAATAAAAAAGTGGGTGGGGGTGTTCATACCGACGTATGCGAATAAAAGGAGAAAGTACAAGTTTCACGTAACTGTTTTATTGTTGGAGGAAGTGACGTCGCATTAAAATACTGTATGTCATCGGGAGGATCGAAATTTGAATCACAGTTCGTCCTTACGTAAGTTCACTCTTTCTTAAACTCAAACATTCTCTCTTTCATCTCCTTTTTGCGGCAGTTCGACGTCACCTAGCAATGTCATGGGATGAAATATAAACAAAACTTTAAAAAGTGGCACAGGACAAGCACTGTGACATAGGCGCTAAGAAAAAGAGGAATATGTACGGCGACAATACCTCCGATGACATCAACACTTATGCGAAGACGGAAAGTTTCTTGAGTAACTTTCTCACCTTTGCAGCATCATGAACGTCGACTTGCCTGCTGCTCGAAAGATTCGCTTACGTTATTAGCCAGACGATATAAACGTCATTCCTGAATGGTTGTTATTTTATTTGCATACCAGTATTTTAAATTGTTTAATTTCAGAACAAGTCTTGAGCGGCCTCTGCAAGGGCATTATTACATTACTGCAACTGTTCGACTCGGAACATCCTTACTATATCAAATTATCCGTGTTCTTTCCTCTGAGAAAAAACTGCGTAACTATTATATAATGTCTCCCGTTTTTTTAGTCATCAGTCTTCTGAGTTGTTTGCTGCGGCACGCCACCAATTTCTCTGCTGAGCCAACTTCTTCATCTCAGTGTAGCATTTGCACTCTACATACTGATTTATTTGTTGGATGTATTCCAATCTACATCTCCCCATACAGTTTTTTACGCCCTGCAGCAGCCTCTAGTACCATGGAAGTTTTTCCCTGATGTCTTAACAAAGGACCTATCTTTCTGTCTCTTGTTCTTGTCAGTTATCTCCGTATGTTCCTCTCTTTGCCGATTCTGCGGAGAACTTCATTTCTTATCTTTCCAGTCCACCTATACTGTGATGACAAAAGTCATGGGCCACCTCCTAATGTCGTGTCAGACCTTCTTTTGCCCCGGCTTAGTGAAGCAGCTTGACGTGGCATGGACTCAACAGGTTCTTGGAAGTTCCCTACAGAAATATTTAGCCATGCTGCCTCTATATTTGTCCATAATTGCGAAAGTATTGCCGATGCAAGATTTTTTGCACGAACTGACCCTTAAATGTCCGATGGGATTTATATTTGATGAACTAGGTGGCCAACTCATTCACTCGAATCGTCCAGAATGTTCTTCAAACCAGTCGCGGCCAATTGTGACCAGGTGACATAGCGCAATGTCATGCATAAAAATTCCATCGTTGTTTGGTCTCCAGGCAGCCGAACATAACCATTTAAAGTCAATGATCAGTTCAGTTGGTCCAGAGAACCCAGTCCATTCCATGTCAACACACCGTACACCATTATGGAATCACCACTAGCTTGTGTAGTGCCTTGTTGAAAACTTGGCCCATGTCTTCGTGGAGTCTGCGCCACACTCGAACCCTACCATCAGCTCTTACCAACTGAAACGGGGACTTAATCCGACCAAGCAACGATCTTCCAGTCGTCTAGCGTCCAACCGATATGGTCACGAGCTCAGGAGAGGCATTGCAAGCGATGTCGTGCTGCTAGCAAAGGTTTTCGCATCGGTCGTCTGCTGCCTTAGCTCATTAACGCCACGTTTCCCCGCACTGTCCTAACGGATACGTCCGTCGTACGTCCCACAATGATTTCTGGGGTTATTTTCAGCGTTGCTTGTCTGTCAGCACTGACAACTTACTCAAACGTAGCTGCTCTCTGTCTTCAACTGGAGGCCATCGGCCAGTGCCTTGTGCGTGGTAAGAGGTACTGCCAGAAATTTGATGCTCTCGGCACACTCTTGGGCTCTGTGGATCTCGGGGTATTGAATTTCTTAACGATGTGCGAAATGAAGTGTTCCACGCTTCTAGCTCCAACTGCCATTCAGCGTTCAAAGTCAGTTAATTCCCAATGTGTAGTCATATTCACGTCGGAAACCTTTTCACATGAATCACCTGGAGTACAAATGGCAGCTCTGCCAATGTTCTGCCCTTCTATACCTGTATACGCTATACTACCGCGATCTGTATATGTGCATATCGTTATCCCACAACTTCTGCCACCTTAGTGTAATTTTAAAGATCCTTCTGTAACAGTACATCTAAATCGCTTCGGTTCTCTTCTTTTCACAGTATTCCCAAATTCCATGATTACTGCCATACAATGCTGTGCTCCGAACTCACATTCTCAGAAATTACTTCCTCAAATTAAGGATGATGTTTGATACTAGCAGACTTCTCTTGGCCAGGAATGCCCTCTTCACCTGTGCTTGTCTGGGTTTTGTGTCCTCCTTGCTTCTGTTACTTCTCATTACTTTCTACTTTTGTTTACTCTCAGCCCATATTCTTTAATTATTAGACTTTTCATTCCATTCAAAGGATCCTGTAATTCTTCTTCACCTTCATTGGGCATAGCAATTTCACCAGCAGATCTTATCGTTGAGATCCTTTTACCCCGAATTTTAATCCCACTCCTGAACCTTGCTTTAAATTTCCGTCATTGGATCTTTAATATGGAGATTGAACAGTAAAGCAGAGAGACTATGTCCCTTAACTCCGTTATTGGTCTTCCATTCTTATTGTTCTTTCTTGGTTCTTATACACAGTGTCTATTACCCGTCTTTCCCTACCGCTTACCCCAATTTTTCTGAGAATTTCGAACATATTGCTCTTTTGTACTTTGTCGAAAGTTTTTACTAAATCGACAAATTTTATGAACGTGTCTTGACTACTCTTAACGCTTCTTCCATTACTATGTGTAATATCAGAATGGCCTCTCTTGTGCTTTTATCTTTCCGAGGATCTAACAGGTCCTCAGTTTTCAATTCTTGTGTTTATCATTCTTGTCAGCAGCATGAGGCGTTAAACTGATGTGTGATAGTTATCGCACTTTTCTGTCTTGATGTCTTCGAGATCGTGCGGATGATAGTATTTTTGACAGTGTGTTTCCAGTCTCATAGATTCTACATCCTATCTTGAATACTCGTTAAGTTGCCACTCCTTCCAACGGTTTTAGAAGTTCGGAAGGGATTTTATCCGTACCTTTTGCCTTATTTGTTTGAAATTGTTCCGAAGTTTTGCTAAACCTTGACTCTACACTGGATCGTCTCCCATTTCTTCTTCTGTTACGTCATCAGGCAAGTCCTCCCCTTTGTAGACAACTTGAGTGTACTCTCTTCACCTAACTGCTCCCTCTCCTGTGCGTTTGTCAGTGGAATACCCATTGCACTCTTAATGTTGACTCCCTTGCTTTTAATTTCATCGAAGACTGTTTTGACCTTTTCTATGTGCTAAATCCGCCCTTCCTACGAACAGATCTGTTTCGATTTCTTCAAATTTTCTTTGCAGCCATTTCGCCATGGATTCCCTGCCCTTATTATCTATTTCATTCCTTAGTGACTGATACTCTGCATTCCTGTCTTTCCCTGAACTTTTTTGTATTTCCTTCTTTCGTCGACGAGTTGAAATATTTTATTTGTTACCCACAGTTTCTTCGAAGCTACCTTCTTTGTACCATGTTTGTCTGTCCAACTTTTGTGACTGTCCTTTTCAGAGATGTCATTTCCTCTTAATCTGGACTACCTACTGTGGTATTCATTATCGCAGTATCTACAGCCTTATGGAACTGCAAACGTGTCCTTTCGTTCCTCAGTACTCCAGTATCCCACTTACTTCCACATTGATTCCTCCAGGTTATTCTTTTAAACTTCAGTCTGCTTTCCATTATTACTAAATTCTGACCTGAGTCTATATCTGTATCGGGGTACGCCTTATAATCCAGTCAGAGATTTCGGAATCTCTGTCTGACCATGATGCAATCCAGGTAGAATCTTCCCATCTCTATCTGGGCGCTTTCCAAGTATACTTGCTCCTGCTGGGATTTCTGAATAGTTTACTCACTATTACTATCGGAAATTTATTGCGGAATTCAATTAGATTTTCTCCTCTCTCATTCCTACTACCAACCCGTAAATCTTTCTTCTGTTCCTTTCCCTAGTACCGCGTTCCAGTCCCCGCTGTTAATAGATTATCATCACCGTTCACAGAATGAGCTACACTCTCTCAACCTGTTAACTTTCTGCTTTCAACGTCGACCTTTATTCCTGAACTATTGTGCTAGGCGTTGGTTTTCTGTCGATTCTGATTAGAACAACCCTAACACAGACCTGTTTACAATAACTCAGTATAGACTGTCGAAGAAGTGGTAATAACGCTCTAATAGTCTAGTCTCTTACCCCGAAGATGTATAAAACGGGCAATGTATGTTTTGCTTTTCACCAAATCACTTTTGCCTAACGATGATCATCCGTTCTTAAATGAGTCTCAAGAATGCATCCACAAATGACACCCAGTCATAAGCAGCAATTTTAATTAATTAATTAAAACTGCAACCGATGAAATCCGCTACTAAGTGGCTCAACTTGAGATTCTGCCAAATTTTTAAAACTTTAGAAAAGAAAAAAAGTACGTATACGTCTAAATTTAGGTGCTTTAATAAACACGACAAGCTTTAAGAAAAATTTGATATATAAATAAAAATGGTTGCACTTGATCGAAGGACGCTACACTATATAAAATACACCTCTGTACATTATATCAAAAGACACTCTTGTAATATACTAAGGTCATTTGCGACTAAAGACGGTTCTCTGTTGACACTAATACACTACTGGCCATTAAAATTGCTACACCAAGAAGAAATTCAGATGATAAACGGGTATTCATTGGACAAATATATCATACTAGAACATTTTCACGCAGTTTGGGTGCATAGATCCTGAGAAATCAGTACCCAAAACAACCACCTCTGTCCGTAATAACGGCCTTGATACGGCTGGGCATTGAGTCAAACAGAGCTTGGATAGCGTGTACAGGTATAGCTGCCCGTGCAGCTTCAACACGATACCACAGTTCATCAAGATTAGTGACTGGCGTATTGTGACGAGCCAGTTGCTCGGCCACCATTGACCAGACGTTTTCAGTTGGTGAGAGATCTGGAGAATGTGCTGGCCAGGGCAGCAGACGAACATTTTCCATATCCAGAAAGGCCCGTACAGGACCTGCAACATGCGGTCGTGCATTATCCTGCTGAAATGTAGGGTTTCGCAGGGCTCGAATGAAGGGTAGAACCACGGGTCGTAACACATCTGAAATGTAGCGTCCACTGTTCAAAGTGCCGTCAATGCGAACAAGAGGTGACCGAGACGTGTAACCAATGGCACCCCATACCATCACGCCGTGTGATACGCCAGTATGGCGATGACGAATACACGCTTCCAATGTGAGTTCACCACGATGTCGCGAAGCACGGATGCGACCATCATGATGCTGTAAACAGAACCTAGATTCATCCGAAAAAATGACGTTTTGCCATTCGTGCACCCAGGTGCGTCGTTGAGTACACCATCGCAGGCGCTCCTGTCTGTGATATAGCGTCAAGGGTAACCGCAGCCGTGGTCTCCGAGCTGATAGTCCATGCTGCTGCAAACGTCGTCGAACTGTTCGTGCAGATGGTTGTTGTCTTGCAAACGTCCCCATCTGTTGACTCAGGGATCGAGACGCGACTGCAAGATCCGTTACAGCCATGCGGATAAGATGCCTGTCATCTCGACTGCTAGAGATACGAGGCCGTTGGGATCCAGCACGGCGTTCCGTATTACCCTCCTGAACCCACCGATTCCATATTCGGCTAACAGTCATTGGATCTCGACCAACGCGAGCAGCAATGTCGCGATATGATAATTCGCAATTGCGATAAGTTGCAATCCGACCTTTATAAAAGTCGGAAACGTGATGGTGCGCATTTCTCCTCCTTACACGAGGCATCACAACGTTTCACCAGGCAACGCCGGTCAACTGCTGTTTGTGTATGAGAAATCGGTTGGAAACTTTCCTCATGTCAGCACATTGTAGGTGTCGCCACCGGCGCCAACTTTGTGTAAATGCTCTGAAAAGCTAATAATTTGCATATCACAACATCTTCTTCCTGTCGGTTAAATTTCGCGTCTGTAGCACGTCATCTTCGTGGTGTAGCAATTTTAATGGCCAGTAGTGTAATAATTCGGACGTGATAATTCAGTGGTATGCCCGGATCATAAGGGCTGGATCCTGAAAGTGGAAACATTTTTTCCTCGTTGTATAACATTCGTCATGGTAACCTTGCTACTATGCTGTATTTTCCATCAGCACGTTTGGGATGGGGAGTGTCTTAACGCCTTGGAAGCGTTCCGTTCGGAAACGACTAACTTTTTAAGAATTTCCTGACGAAGTAAATATTACCTAGGCTTTCAGGCATTGCTGCGGCTGATGGAAGTAAAAAGCTGCTGTGTCACTACCCAGCACTTATTCATTACACGTCGTCTTTCAGGTGTCTTTTCCGCAACCGCAGTTTTGTAAGCAGTATGGGATTACGGTGACTGCTGTTGTTGAGGTCTTCCACTGACGCTCTTAGCGATAGATGTAAGGCCTCAGTAATATGTGTCTCATTGTTTACGCTGCACCAAAACTCACATGACTCGTCCACGGGGAATTTAAGACTACTGTCATCAACAGGCTGCTGCTGTTCGTTTTCAACGACTTCAAAGACAATAAAAAATGTCCTTTTCAAGATACAGATCGCTGGAGAAATTGCTACCTTTCATTATAAATGGTCGAAGCTTTAGACATGTTATCGCTTTAAAGAGGATTTCTCACCGTATCGAGATTGTCCTACATCAGGTATGTTCAGGAGACCGCTTGGCGAGCTCGAGCGATCGAATTTGCTCACCACTTCAACGCTGGAAAGGTATATTCTAAAAACTATGTCAGTGCTGCTCCGAGGTACTGGAGTACCTCAACAAAAAACATATTTTTTTATTCATATTTCATTTAATTATGTAATTACATTCTTGAAAATCTCATGTGAAGAATAAAAAGAAAATATTACTCAATATTTGCAGTTTACACATGCTTTTCTTTGAGTTTCGAGGCATATAGTGTACTGAGTTCGTTTTTTTTTCTGTTTCCTGTATTGGCCATGCAGATTCAACATCTTCCGACCAAAAGTCCACTATTAAACGATGCTTTTGATGGTACGTCAATTTTCAGAATATCCTTTATCAGTGAACAATCTTCAAAGTATGACTTGGTAGACGCGACGGCATGTACAGTGTTATGAGATCAAACTGCAAGGAATTTTTTAAATGTTTTTCTGTCTTTTTCTCCTTCGTGGTGTTTCCTGAGTTGCTGAATTTAATCGGTGAATTTATTCCAGTAGCAAAATAGCCTCAAAGGCCAACTCTTCGTCATTGTCCCACGTGAATACGAAAGACATAAATGAACCAAGGTGTCCACACCCAATTATTTGACAGAGTTTGGAGCTTTTACATTAAGGGACACGGAAGTCTAATCTTATGATCGTCTTTTTCATGTTTTGAGGGTAACATAACAAGAATGCAGAACTCGAAGTAACTGAACAATGCTGCGGTTTTTCCCCTCCTGCCTTCACTTCTGTTATTATGCATGGAACCGCTCCTTTATTTGCATATGCTAGAGAAATCAAATACCACGCATTATGTTGGTTGAATACCAGCTGATCAAAACGTCAACAAATAGCCGCTACGTGAAAAAAAACTTAACCCTACACATGCGCTACACCGGGGTACAGCTGTGCCACAGAGCGTTCCTTACAAGTGTTGGCGGGAACTGCAACAGTTTCTTAGAACCAGCTTGTAGAATTTACAGAGATTAATAAATAGTTGGGGTACACTGACACCCTTGTGTAGCGGTCTGGGTTTAAATTATGTGGTCGCAATAATACGGGACGGGCTTGATAGAAACAAGTTTGTACCTCTCATTCCGTGCCTTTATCACGTGTTGACTTCGTTGCAGCCTTGATCGCAAGCGTTTAGCCTTGATCGCAAGTGAAGTCATTTACGGTGCTGTGATGTAAGTGAGGATTTATTGCTTTTGATTGCTTTTCCATTAGTAACAAGTACCTTCAACCTGGACGTCGCACATCCCAACACCCATTTGCAATATTAGCTTTCTAGATTTACAACTGTGTGTGGTATGTTTCAAAATTTAATATACGTAATGGAAAAGTTTAAGTTTTTGCACCACCGCAGTGACGTCCATGTAAAGAATTATGCGCTCGTATAATGCGAAGTGTGGAAGGCTGAGGCGATTAAAGTTTATCTGATCGATTTGACTGGTGTAAATATTACCAAATGTGAGTGGAGAAAGAAATAAAATTTTCGTTTTAGTGAATATTTTGAGCGTGGAAATATATTTACGTTTCCAGGACGAGCACTCAACCAATACATCTAATTCGAGGTAGCTAAGTCATTGCTTTTAGTTACTCCAGAATATTACGTAGTTTCAGGTAAGATGAGTTTGAATTTGTAACAAAATAAAATGAGATTCATTTTCTATATTTGCAGGTAAGCAGGTTAGTTATGTCCTGAGAAAACTGAATAATTTCTCCAATTGGTGTCTTATCTCTGTACAGCAACATGTATAAAATAGAAAGGAAGGTGGGATTAAACGCCTATTGACGACGGTATCATTAGAGACGGAGCACAAGCTTCAACTGGGGAAGGAAACTGATCGTACCATTTCAGTGAAACCGCACTGGCAATCGCCTGTAACCTGTTGAGGGAACTCACACTAAATCAACTAAGTCCGGCTGGGATTTGAAGTGCTGCCTCTTGAATGCGGGTCGTCTTAACAATGCGTCAACTCGTTCGGTGACGTATTTGAAGTCTAAGTCTACAATGCAAAGGAGAAGTGTCTCTTCTGAGGATGGAGACGCTGTGGTAGCTCTCTGATTGAGCGGTACGTCGATTTTCTGCCACTTTTACGAAACGCATGGAATTCGTCAGCTACTCCAAATTTTTGTAATAAGCTGCAAAAAAATGTTTATTTTGGCATTCGCCTATCAATACAATGTAGTTATTCACACATTTGAGATTTTCGACCAGGACTTGTAAAAAGTTAAAGTTTACATTTTTCTCTTCTCTTTTCTATTGAGGGGGGAACTAGATTACACTTTAGAATTAATAGGCCGGCAGTTACGTGATCATGAAAGTGTCACATTTTTCTGAAGGATTTTCCTCAATTGAAATTTCCCAGACTACACAGTTTTGTTGTCACGGTGATGCCTATGTTCCTCTACCCTCAACGAAAGGAAATAAACCCATCCAGAGAAGCTCACTGATGTAATTCTGTTTAACACTCATATTTTCGAACGAATAATGATCAGAGTGGTTCATGAGACAGTGACACTATGGCGAAAGAAGAACTAAGGAATATTAATTAACAATCGACGATTTTGATTTTAACACACATATACAATGGTAATGAAATGCAAGTTTATGTAAGGAGAAACTTCATACGGAAGTGTGTTACTCGCTTTAAGGCTACGTCCTGTTTCATCGCATAGCTGCTCCATTGTCACCATTTCTTCATAATGTTGTAAGCAAGGTGAGTGTATATGTACGTTACATTTCGTTGTTTTATCTCATTATAGTGCTATAGCGTCGTAAAGCCACGTATTTTAAAACTGTTCAGCGCACACACATCCGCCAGTCACCGGCAGTCAACGAATTTTAGGCTCCTTCCGTGTGCCTTTCCGTGAGCATCGCTGAGGGCGAAAACAGAATGTGCAGGATCATCTTCAGAGCCAGTGCAATTTCATTAATTGTTGTCTGCAGCTAGGGACTCTGCGTCAAACCAAATGTATGTTCGATCGACTATCGCGTGGTCTTCAGGACCTGATCGCGGGGTTTCCGTCTCAGTATCGTAAATATTGCACTCATAAAAGCGTCGAAAGAAAAATTTCGATAGACTGAGATATCGAGTAGGTGTTCATTATCGGCTACTATCTCTCTAGCTCTGTCTTTAAAATGGGAGATAGAATAATGAAAGTGTTAAAGCAAGCACTGCTTACCTTTTCATTACAGATTACAGTATCAAAACATTTGGAACTTGTAACATGAAATTACGGAATTGATTTTCGGGAAAACAGCCTAGCAGGAGCCAACAGTAAATAAATTAATCATTACCGAAACAATATTTTATCCAGTCGTTTCGCTGACAATTTGTTACGTGTCTTTGACAACGTGCTTCCTGCCTTTGATGAACAATTTTCGGAAGGAATTGATTTCGCTGTTAATTGTCAGGTACTCGTTGGCTGGCTTGTGTAATTGGAGGAATGGAACTTTTATGTCTTCCCATTGCTCTAAGGAGTTAGCCCACAATGGTGACACACATAAAAGTTCATTCCATCTTTTTGTTCAAGTAGAGATTTTTCTTTTGTATGTTGTGTGCGAATGTCTTGTGATGACTCCAAAAGGCATCTATCACTTCGAGAGAAGAATCATTCTGGAATCACTATCTAGTTCGCTATCGCTGGTGCAGCAGGATTAGTTACTGATGAACGCCGTGGCGTAGATATTGGCCTAGCACAAACTCTTGGACCCCGAAAATGTAAGCAAGATTTCTCCACATATGCTTGTATCTTACTGCCTCCACTGCTGTCAGTTCCGTCATCAGGTTTTGCGTTTCTAAGCAGTTGACCATTGGCATGATTTTGCTTCTAGACACAAACTTCTCGCTCGATTGCTCTTTCTTGATATGTTTTATGGTCTCCAAAATATTAAGAAACAAATTAATATCCTGTGTTTATAAAGCTGAGAGGGTAGATGGTACCTTTCTACTTAGCATCAAAATTTGATGTACAGCAGGAAGCTTGTAATAAAACGTAATTCCAACGAGTCTTTGCATCTAAGATTAACTTAAGGTACTGAATTATGCGGCCAAAAGTAATAAAAATGAATAAAAATTTAATAAATCAATACTAGGATCACTCAATACCAATAAAAGTGTCAATTGAAAAGTATCGAGTGAAAAAGTACCCGATACCAAAATGTTTCGATACTCTCTTCGTGTCTCTATCCCCAGCAATATCTTGCAAAGCTTGTCAACGTGGAAAGTATCCTGTCCGTTCCTGCCTCCGTGCGTTACCAGACGTTTCTTTCCCTTCCGCTCTCCCCTAATGCGCTGCCTCACTCTCTCTGTTTCTCCCTAGCTCCCCCCCCCCCCCCCCCCAATTCTCTCTCTCTCTCTCCCTCACGGCCAGACTTCTAACGTTTAAACGTTGTCACATGGTTAACTGTGGCCTTGGCAAGCATACGTGATCAAGGTGCAGGCATGTCGCAAAATCATTCGCGCTATTCATCTACTTACACTGAGGTGACAAAAGTCCTTAGGTTAGTTAGGTTTAAGTGGTTCTAAGCCTAGGGGCTTGATGACCTCAGATGCTAAGTCCCATAGTGCTTAGAGCCATTTGAACACTGAGGTGACGAAAGTCATGGGATGCCTCCTAAAACAGTGTCGGACCTCCTTTTGCCTGGCATAGTGCGGCAACTTTACAGGACATGGACTCAGCAAGTCGTTGGAACTCACCTGCAAATATGGTGAGCCATGCTGCCTCTACAGCCGTTCATAATAGCGGAAGCGTTACTGATGCAGGATTTTGTGCACGAACTGTCCTCTCGATTATGCCCCATAAGTGATCGATGGGTGGCCGAAACATTCCCTCGAATTGTGCAGAATGTTCTCCAAACCGGTTGTGAACAATTGGGGGCCGGTGACAGCTCATTATCATCATGGAAATTCCATCGTTGATTGGGAACATGATGTCGATGAATGGCTGCTAACAGTCCCCATTAACCGAACGTAAACAATTCCAGTCAGCCATCGGTTCAGTTGGACCAGAGGACCTAGTCCTTTCCATGCAAACACAGCCCACACCATTATGGAGTCACTACTGGCTTGCACAATGCCTTGTTGACAACCTGGGTCCACAGCTTCGTGGGGTCTGCGCCACACTCGAACCCTACCATCAGCTCTTACCAACTGAAATCAGGACTCATCTAACCACGCCGCGATTTTCCCGTTGACTAGGGTCCTACTGATATGGTCACAAGCTCAGGAGAGGAGTTGCAGGCGATGTGCTGCAAGCAAAAGCATTCGCATCGGTTGTCTGGTACCATATCCCATTAAAGCCAAATTTCGCCGGACTGTCTTAAAGGATACGTTCGTCGTACGTCCTACTAGATTGATTTCTGCGGTTATTTCAAGCAGTGTTGTTTGTCTGTTGGCACTGACAACTCTACGTAAAATGCTGCTGCTCTCTGCCGTAAACTGAAGGCCATCGGCCACTGCGTTGTCCGTGATGAGATGTAATACCTGAAATATGGTATTCACGCCGGCGGCTGGTAAATGTTTTCCTCGCCATGGGGCGTCATACGGATTCATACTTCACTTCGTGTTTCTCGTCGTGGGAGTGGCGGTGGTATTCAAACGCCTGAGGCAACTCTTTTAATACATTGACCTTTTCTAAAATAACCACCAATTATGGGATATCCCATTTATTCAGAAAGCTCTATCGTTGAAGGGTCACAGAAAATAATTGTATTCACCGCTGTTCATTTCGCTTAGCCGATGGGTGATACATTAAACTTTATTGTTTTGCTGGTACCAAAATTGGGAGGCAATTATGGTTGAGTGACCTGCCGGTCTATCTCATTTACTGTTTGAGAAGAATCACGTTAGGGGGACGCAATTATAGACTAGAGTGCACGCAAAGTACAGGGTTATTACAAATGATTGAAGCGATTTCACAGCTCTACAATAACTTTATTGAGATATTTTCACAATGCTTTGCACACTCATACAAAAACTCAAAAAGTTTTTTTAGGCATTCACAAATGTTCGATATGTGCCCCTTTAGTGATTCGGCAGACATCAAGCCGATAATCAAGTTCCACCTACACTCGGCGCAGCATGTCCCCATCAATGAGTTCGAAAGAATCGTTGATGCGAGCTCGCAGTTCTGGCACGTTTCTTGGTAGAGGAGGTTTAAACACTGAATCTTTCACATAACCCCAAAGAAAGAAATCGCATGGGGTTAAGTCGGGAGAGCGTGGAGGCCATGACATGAATTGCTGATCATGATCTCCACCACGACCGATCCATCGGTTTTCCAATCTCCTGTTTAAGAAATGCCGAACATCATGATGCAAGTGTGGTGGAGCACTATCCTGTTGAAAGATGAAGTCGGCGCTGTCGGTCCCCAGTTGTGGCATGAGCCAATATCCAGCATGTCCAGATACACGTGTCCTGTAACGTTTTTTTTGCAGAAGAAAAAGGGGCTGTAAACTTTAAACCGTGAGATTGCACAAAACACGTTAACTTTTGGTGAATTGCGAATTTGCTGCACGAATGCGTGAGGATTCTCTACCGCCCAGATTCGCACATTGTGTCTGTTCACTTCACCATTAAGAAAAAATGTTGCTTCATCACTGAAAACAAGTTTCGCACTGAATGCATCCTCTTCCATGAGCTGTTGCAACCGCGCCGGAAATTCAAAGCGTTTGACTTTGTCATTGGGTGTCAGGGCTTGTAGCAATTGTAAACGGTAAGGCTTCTGCTTTAGCCTTTTCCGTAAGATTTTCCAAACCGTCGGCTGTGGTACGTTTAGTTCCCTGCTTGCTTTATTCGTCGACTTCCGCGGGCTATGCGTGAAACTTGCCCGCACGCGTTCAACCGTTTCTTCGCTCACTGCAGGCCGACCTGTTGATTTCCCCTTACAGAGGCATTCAGAAGCTTTAAACTGCGCATACCATCGCCGAATGGAGTTAGCAGTTGGTGGATCTTTGTTGAACTTCGTACTGAAGTGTCGTTGCACTGTTATGACTGACTGATGTGAGTGCATTTCAAGCACGACATACGCTTTCTCGGCTCCTGTCGCCATTTTGTCTCACTGCGCTCTCGAGCGCTCTGGCGGCAGAAACCTGAAGTGCGGCTTCAGCCGAACAAAACTTTATGAGTTTTTCTACGTATCTGTTGTGTGTCGTGACCATATGTCAATGAATGGAGCTACAGTGAATTTATGAAATCGCTTCAATCATTTGTAATAGCCCTGTAATGTGGTCGGTAGATGCGCAATCGGCAGGGGAGAGTGGTGGTGGTGTGGGTTGTGGGCAGGCTCTTAGGGAAAATACCGAGCGCTGGAGGAGGAGAGCCGTTTTAAACTGAAGCCTACGCTCACATTTTTTGTGAATATTAAGTGGAGCCCCTCCGAGCCCACACTTGCATGTCACCTGTGCTTTGGTTTGTATCTAGAAACAATTCCGCAAATGCAACAAAAGCAGCGATTTATTTTCCTTTGGCTTGTTAATCATTTGTAACTTTCAGACAAGCATCATGAGTGGCGAATTTCGAATAAAACCTATATTTCTCTTGTTGCCAAGTTAAAATTCGCTTCTCTTGCCAAAACACAACATTAACATGTTTTGCAGACGCTGTTGCGAGAGAATTCTGAAGCCATGGTTTATTGAGAAACTGAGGAAAAGCAAGGTCAATAGATTTCGAAAAATCACATCCTCAGTACAAAAATAAACGTGCAATGTCTTTACCTATGCTGTTCCAAAACTCAGAGCATTTCTCATTTAACTGGATATCGATGGCCCTTAAAATTACATTCTTTCATCGAAAAAGTCTGTAGTTAGTGGAATAACACGATATATAATGAATTTTTGCATAATAGCCATATGGCAACATACTCTTCTCTTTGCATGCTATGACTTGCCAACAAACAACGTCGGTCTGTCCTTCCGAACAAACGAGTGAACTCGCCCGGTGCTTTGGATGGAAGTTGGTCACTGCACACCAGCCACAGTGTCCTACACGGAATCTACAAATGGACTTACCCCACTTTCAAAGTAAAGGATTGCATGAGTGAATTGATTTTCGAAACTATTTGTGCGAATAGTTGTCAGAGACAATGAACTGACGTTTTGATGGAATATCAAAACCAAGCGTATTTGCTGTGTTTGTAGTTATTTGTTGAATTATATTCAGACCAGTTCATACTGAATCATCAAGTTACTTTCTTTTACCTCCACCAGGCTCCTCTTCAACAATCTATTCGCTGTAACAACTTCGTGTTGCAAGCTACACAAAACTCGTGACTTTTGTTAATCCTGACAATCAATTGCATCAAATAATAAAATCCGTGAATTCGTCAGCATTGCAGTATATAGACTCTGTCTGTAATATTAATACTGACTGATTATATCATATGAATCAATTTGGCCCATTTTTATGCTTGACAATGTAATTTGTGTTACTATTTGACAACAATGGCAACTTCATGGATTTTATTATTTGACGCCATTAATTTTATATCACCTAGTATGATGTAAATCTTTTATGAACCTGATGATGGGCCTTGGACTGAAATTGGTTGTTCAATAAAGAATATTTTTCAGTAACTCTTGGTGGTAAAACACGTTTTTCAAACAGTGAGTTTGTGTCTGTTTTGGCTATGACAATACATTCACTATACTGCTTATAGTAGCCTAACTGCAATCCTATTTCCTCATTGGTTGTTGAACCTACTGCTGCTCATGTTACTCCTGTTGCTACCAGACCTGAGGAGTAGTGGGGTAATGTTTATTCCAGCATATTTTGTTTGTATAGGATGCATACATTTAGGGGCAAGCATACATTCAGGAGTAAATTATCCTTCTCCTAACCTATTGTTCTGCTAAGTGGTTTATGACCCCCTGGGGATAATACATGCTTCTGAGAAACTGTGGGTTTCCATTGTGGTGGAGGGTTGAAATACTGGGGTGAAGTGAATAACACATGGGATGAACACACTGTGTGGTTTTCCAAGTGCTTACTTGTGCTTCCTTCGAAAGGTAGGGATTATGTGGATAATATCTGTCAGAAGAGAAATGCACAAATTTCTGAAAAGGTTGCAGCTAATAATAAACCTCTGTCAAATCTTCTGTAAGTAGCAACATAAGACCATGAGACTGTGAGAGCTTCTAACAATGTTCACCTGTAATATATATGCTCCCAGGAAGAAGTGGGAGAAGTATTCTTTCCATGCAGATGTGTTTCCGCTTGTGTTAAATGTGAGCCTGCCCTTTTCTCGTGTGCCATGTTTCTGCTATAGTAAGAGCATTTTTGATGAAAACATCGATGTTCTGAAAGATACTATTATTTTATGATGTACTTTTTCTACTTTGTTATGACACAATGTGAAGAATAAAGCATTATAGATAAAATACATTGTTTTCTTGTTTCTTCCCTACATTAATCACACTTAGGAGTGCTCTGAATGTGATAGCTATGTGCTGGATGGAAGGATGATGTGATATATCAGTACTTTAATGGATGGAATTCTATACACTCTAGAGACATTGTGCCATATTCCATAATCAGAAGCATGGTGTATATTATGAGAAGTTGGTATGGATGCAGAGCAAACATAAAAAATCCATCTAAAGCAGAACCAGTTGATGCTGAACTGGACTGTCAACCTGTACTATTGCAATGCCCTTCTATGGATGACTACTAGCTTATGGATTCGCACAATCAGAATGAATATGTGCAACTACATAACGTTTGGGTGAAACATTTACATCTTTCTTCACTAGAAAGAACTTGGTTTTTAAGTTCTGATTTATAACTGCGGAATTAGACTGTTTGACTTTGATATTGTCTAAATGCTAACAATACAGAAGTACATTTCAAAAATCAGAATGGAATGTGTATGGTGCAGAAAACTGTAGTTTTAATGTAACATTTTTTAATGGTGGGAGGAAATAGCACACACAGCACCACTGTATTCGAATGCCCTGCCACACATTTGCTGGTTGTTAGACACATCTCATTCCATTGCACCACTGGAATTATGGAGTGCTTTCTTTTCTTACAAAATCTAAAGGAGATCTATATGCAGGTATATGGTGTGCAAGACTGCAACTTAAATATAGCATTTGTAAACAGTGGAATGGAGCACCACACACAGCATCACTTTACTTAAACAGCCCTGCAAACATTTGTAAGCTGTGTGACAGTACTTCGAAAATAATTGTTTTTTGTATGCTCTGAAGTCCACATTTGTTGCATACAAAACCTGCTGTAATAGGTTTTGTGGACTGGCAAGACAGCCAATCCACTAGGACGGGAGGCCGAAGGGCACGCGTTTAAGCTCACGCAGGATGGCGTGAGGTCTGGAAAATGACAAGGAATTGAGACATAGCTGCTGGAATACTTAACTTTAATCCATAATTGGTGAACATCGGTCTGACGGTACATGCATCACAAGATAAATAGCAATTGATAATGGCGCCTTGCTAGGTTGTAGCAAATGACGTTAGCTGAAGGCTATGCTAACTATCGTCTCGGCAAATGAGAGCGTAATTTGTCAGTGAACCATCGCTACCAAAGTCGGCTCTACAACTGGGGCGAGTGATAGGAAGTCTCTCTAGACCTGCCGTGTGGCGGCGCTCGGTCTGCAATCACTGACAGTGGCGACACGCGGGTCCGACGTATACTAACGGACCGCGGCCGATTTAAAGGCTACCACCTAGCAAGTGTGGTGTCTGGCGGTGACACCGCAATAGGTATATCACCTTGCAATGAACTTTCTTTGATCTAAGAATGACAGAGACTGAAATCATGAACAGCACATCTCCAATGCAATGCTTCTACTCTCTTAAGCAAAACAATACCACATGCCTACTCTCCCTCTACTGTAGAGCATAGCACTTCCTGCAGACCATGTGTGTTGATGGCACTTTGTTGCTTTAGAAATACACCCTGTGATGCCTCTAGAGCTGTTAATTTTAATGGTATTGATGGACTAACACTGCTGCTGTCAGAGATTCAGAGATGAGAATGCCAAGACAGAATATGCCTTACGTAGCTGTGAACTGCCCCCCACCCTCTCTTTCTCTCTCTCTCTCTCTCTCTCTCTATATATATATATATATATATATTGCTTCCCCCCACTCTATTTGAAAGAGGACTGTCATTGTACCTAACTATACATTCTCAATTTGTACTATAACTTCGAGATCATTGTCGGCTGCTATCCCTACATTAACAGGCATAGATCCGTTTGTTGTTAAATGATACATACTGGTGAACAATGACATCGATTTGACAGCTCGACTGAACATAGTCACTGTCTACTGTAGTCACTGTCTACTAATCCTGTAAGTCCACATCTGTTGATATTACTTGACTGGTCTGCAAAGCAAAAGCATCATATGAATGCTGCTGGGATTGTATAGGTAAGAATACTTCATTCAAATGTGTAATGAAAGAGAATAAAATCTCTGGGAAAGACAAAATATTTTTTTTCTCCCAGAAATGTAGGGGTGGGCTAGGGTATGTATGGAAAAATACAGCCAATTTTTTACTTGATCGGCATGTGAGATTAGGATAGATGAGTAATCGATAATATTGGGGTGGTTTACCCTCCACTGTGCACTGTACGGCTGCTTGCATTGTATTTGTATTAGATTTGGAATGTTTGTAGGTGACTGAGTTGTTTGCAAGAAGGCAGGAAGACCTGTGGTAGAGTTGGTAATTAACCGAATGTAACTAAATCTATAGCACGTTAATAGGACTAGAAATCTCACACACTGTTATCAGAAGCGGTAACTGCTGTAAAATGCCTAGCAGTAAGCATATGAAGTGAGCTGAAGTAGAATGCATATGTTGGGTTTGGCTCCATTTGCTAGCATCTTAAGGGAAGCACACAAGCAGTAACAACTGGCAAGTCGGTGAGCTAAAGCAGAAGAATATGCCAGGCTCAAATTCATCTGTACGGATTTTAAAGGAAAGGGGGTGATTCACTCACTAAGATGTGATGTAGGAGGTGAGTGGTTGCAGATCCTGTCATGCAGGATACACAACATTGTACTTTGGCTTACATTATGTCGGCGAGCCACATAGCTTGTATTAGGGTTCATCTCAGTATCCTGTAGAACCTGGTCTTCCAAATCTGATGTATGCACAGTATGCCGTCTCCCTGCATGTTCGTCTGTCTGAAAGGACTAATGATCAAACAAACACCCAAAAAGTGCTTGACATATTGTGTGATGTGGTTAGTGTCTGTGGGAGCTTGGTATAGCTATGTTGCCTTTCGACCGTTTCCACCTGCTTCTCCGCACACAAACACTATCTCTGCTTGTTCCCGACATGAACAAAGGACCATTCTGCTGCTTACAGCAAACTGAGTCAGTCACATAGCCTGCAACACACAAGGCATCCACAACACGTGGTCAGAGGAATTGTCATTCGTCAGTGCCGTCTTCCATGGTAATGATGCATTTCCAGACACATTCATGGAACATTTTTTCCTCCGTTTTCAGTGATGAATCCGTTACTGCATTTTGTCGGCTTTATTAATGCTCACCCCTTATTTCAATGCATTATACAATAGGAGAAACGATCACAAATATTTAATAAATGTTTTAAATGTCATTTTTCTTCTACTCATTGCGCTGTATTACAACAGCCTTAATTTAATTTCATATTCATTGCTACAAATACGTATTGTGTTTGAAGATGACCATCTCTATAATGCACACTCATGAATCTGTGTTACTTTCGTTTGAAATTCACACCATAGCAGCTGACCAGTACGAGGCACGGATGCCCATAAGTTGGATTAATATAAGTTTTCAGCACTGTGAGCCAAACAAGAAGGCCTTCCCCATATTAAACCCCCTTACTCCGCAATGACAAATTTATCTATCCCTGCGCGTAACTTCATCGCTGAGGTGACTGACCAGCTTCTTGCACGCCTACTATAATTCCTCCAGTGTATTTTAATTCGACGAAGGAGTCAGGTGCAGCCAACAATTACAAATGGTAAGTTTTCGTTCTTCACCAGTAAATATAAGTATAAAAGTTATTTAAATAATGTGTCTTGTGATGCACTTGTTTGGTCTTCTCGCCCATATTTGCACCTGTTGAAATGTATATAATCCATACTGCGTCTTCTAAAACATTGACTATTATGTGAGAGAGTATTCTCATGTAACTAGATTAAAGTTACTTTGTACCTGTCAGTCAACGAAACGGAAATTTGGAAATTTGTGGTAAGTTCTATGGGACCAAACTTCTGGGGTCATCGGTCCCTTCGCTTACACACTACTTACTCTAACTTACGCTAAGGACAAGACACACGCCCATGGGGGGGGGGGGGGGGGGCGAGCCGTGGCAAGGGACACACTGCCTTCCCACATGATATAGCAGCGCACTGGCAGTTGTAAGAGAGTGCATGTCGGGCAGATAGCACCTGTGCAGAGTTAGTACACTAGAGTGCGCGATACCGTATGATTGGCGCCATCAGATGAAGACAACGTGTGCTTTTTAATTATTAAATGCAATATTATATTAATAGCACCGTGTTTACAGTCAACATCTACAACAAGTTGGGAAAATTTCTCTGTCCATACTAAGTGCGGTGGTAAGTACACCGAGAAATGTTAAGTAAAACCTCAACTTCATACATCTCTGTAATTTGAAGAGCGCTTGAAACAGCACTTCTACTCGTGTAATTATTTCTCACCTTTTGAGAGTTTTTTAAAAATATATTTACACTTTGTTCTCAAAATGTTGACGACACATGTATATGAACATATATGCAAAGTGTAATGCCAATCTGACGATGGCAGCACGATTCTTCCGAAACTAGTAATTGGAATAAAGGTCTTAAAATCAAGCGAGCTTAGCTTTCACACACACACACACACACACACACACACACACACACACATACACATTGCTACCAATCTGAGCAGGTGTGGCATTATAATTGCGTGGTGAAGTGTTGCTGGTTTCACAGTGTGTGGATTGATAGACACTTCTGACATTGTCGGCGTGGGGACGATCTGTAGTGTTGTGAATGCTGAACAAATTTCAACTGCCAAGATCGATAAAATCATTTATTCATATAGATAACCGGTTTCGGCCATTCTCTGTTGCCATCTTCGGATACGCAAAGGACGGCATCGAAAGTGCTAACAACTAGCATGGACATACATTGTATAGCACTGCTTGCTGTACTGAGGGAGAAGATTGTGTAACGATGTAAACATGGGTATGTTGTTATTCCATGTATTGCAAATATTGGGTACAATTACGTCTGCTGTTATGTTACTTGCTCTATCCAAGCATTTTAGGTCCCATCTTTTGCAGATCCGAAGATGGCAACAGAGAGTTGTCAAACCCGGTAATCTAAGTGAATAAACGATTTTAACGATCTTGGCAGTTGGAAATTTATTCCGTGTTCGCTTGGATTGATAATAATATTTGTTCTTATAAAGTATGGTAAGTGAAATAACAGTGTTATTCTACTCGCCGCATTGTATTACAACAGCTTTAAGTAATTTAATGTTGTCTGCCGCAAATAATTTCCGCTTTGGAAGATTACCGTCCCTGTGATGCACATCCGCGAATCCATGTTACTTCCGTTTGAAATTTATACCACAGCAGCTGACTGATACAAGTCGCGCTCGTCTGTGAATTGTCACAAGAAAAACAATAAAACATCCCTCCGTTCGCATCCACCAACGCCGCCGTAGCAGCGCCAATTACCCCTCTGTAGCTGAGGTAAGCGGCCAACGTTACAGGGTTATTACAAATGATTGAAGCGATTTCACAGCTCTACAATAACTTTATTATTTGAGATATTTTCACAATGCTTTGCACACACATACAAGAACTCAAAAAGTTTTTTTACGCATTCACAAATGTTCGATATGTGTATGTGCCCCTTTAGTGATTCGGCAGACATCAAGCCGATAATCAAGTTCCTCCCACACTCGGCGCAGCATGTCCCCATCAATGAGTTCGAAAGCATCGTTGATGTGAGCTCGCAGTTCTGGCACGTTTCTTGGTAGAGGAGGTTTAAACACTGAATCTTTCACATAACCCCACAGAAAGAAATCGCATGGGGTTACGTCGGGAGAGCGTGGAGGCCATGACATGAATTGCTGATCATGATCTCCACCACGACCGATCCATCGGTTTTCCAATCTCCTGTTTAAGAAATGCCGAACATCATGATTGAAGTGCCGTGGAGCACCATCCTGTTGAAAGATGAAGTCGGCGCTGTCGGTCTCCAGTTGTGGCATGAGCCAATTTTCCAGCATGTCCAGATACACGTGTCCTGTAAGGTTTTTTTTGGCAGAAGAAAAAGGGGCCGTAAACTTTAAACCGTGAGATTGCACAAAACACGTTAACTTTTGGTGAATTGCGAATTTGCTGCACGAATGCGTGAGGATTCTCTACCGCCCAGATTCGCACATTGTGTCTGTTCACTTCACCATTAAGAAAAAATGTTGCTTCATCACTGAAAACAAGTTTCGCACTGAACGCATCCTCTTCCATGAGCTGTTGCAACCGCGCCGAAAATTCAAAGCGTTTGACTTTGTCATCGGGTGTCAGGGCTTGTAGCAATTGTAAACGATAAGGCTTCTGCTTTAGGCTTTTCCGTAAGATTTTCCAAACCGTCGGCTGTGGTACGTTTAGCTCCCTGCTTGCTTTATTCGTCGACTTCCGCGGGCTACGCGTGAAACTTGCCCGCACGCGTTCAACCGTTTCTTCGCTCACTGCAGGCCGACCCGTTGATTTCCCCATACAGAGGCATCCAGAAGCTTTAAACTGCGCATACCAGCGCCGAATGGAGTTAGCAATTGGTGGATCTTTGTTGAACTTCGTCCTGAAGTGTCGTTGCACTGTTATGACTGACTGATGTGAGTGCATTTCAAGCACGACATACCGTCGCTAGGCAATGAAAACCTCGTAACTCCATCTCACAATGAAATCCACGTAACTGCATTACCAAATGTAGAAAATTATGCCACATAGGCTGTTGAAACCTTCCATCTTCGAGTTGAACGGTGTTGCCATCTAGCGGCAATAATGAAAACCTCACATCTCCAGCGATATGTAGTTTGTGCTGTAAATCTCGCATCTCCGATAATCGCCATTGTTAGTGTGAGGGCGAACACATACTCCGAGATTTAAACGTTTTTTGACGTGATAGTAACTTTTTTGACTGACAGACCCAACACTGCTTTATTGCTACACGCACGTGTTAGTATTTCTAGGTATTTATGTATTGTATTTTAATATACAGAATTAATAATGACCTCGTTAAATACAATGTTGACTTACGAGTTTTTCATCGCGCGTAAAGCAGACTGCGCTTGGTGCATAGGAGGTTCTAATTTTAGAACTGAACAGAATCCTATACATTCTACAGTAACTACTTGTTTTCAGCTATGGGTAAAAAGAATAAATTCACTCTTCACCTAGTGAAACAAGCCGACAACGGATCATATCGTATAAAATCACTGGAAGAAGATTCTAGTCAGGTTCCTCCTTGTCCTGCACCAAAAGAAAGGGTAGACCTACAAAATGAAGGTAAACCGTAGTTTATATTGTTGTAACTGGAAGTAAGATACTTATTTTAAAGTTGAGGTGATTAAATTATTTTAATGTTATTGATGACGTTATGGTTTACACTACATATAATGCGGAAAAAGAAGCCAATACAGAGGCGAATTCCACTTCTGAGTTTGAAAGTCTTTTCGAACACAGCAGTGAGGATGATATCTCCAGTGGCAGTAGTGATGCGTACGATCCAGATAAAAACAAAAATGACCATAGCAGTAACAAGAGCAAGGGAGACGACGATGACGAAGTTGATGTGGGAGTAAAGAGTACTAAGCAGCGCGGTAGAAGGAAAAGCAATCAATCACTTCAAAGTTTGCAGAAAGAAAAACGTATGAGGGGACAGGATTATTTAGGAATGCAAAAAGATGAGTTTGGCAAAAAGAGACCAACAATGAGCAGGAGTAGGAGGGAAATGAAACCACGATGTACTTGTAAACATTCTTCCTTAAATCGGAACAGGAATTGCAAGGATATTACAGAAGAGCAGAGACAGCTAATATTTAATCATTTCTGGTAGGATATGTCTTGGGGTGAAAGAAATTTTTTTGTTAGAAGCCATGTCTACTACGTTCCAGTTAAAAGACGCAGAAATAATTCAGAATCTAATAAATCTCACCGTTCTAACACACTATATTACAATTTTGTAATATAAGGACAGAGAAAAACTGTCTGCAAGACTATGTTTCTGAATACTTTGTGCTTAGGCGAATGGAGTGTCAGAACATGGGCATCTAGTGCATCAGGAAGAACGCTTGTAGAAGGGCCTCAAATGCAGGAGAGACCAACGAAAGTTTCAGGTGGACGACAATCAGCATCAGATTTTTTTGCAGAGTTGCCGAAACTGGAATCGCATTATAGCCGTCGTTCTTCCACAAAACTCTACTTGGAACCTAACTGGCAGAGTAAATCAGAACTACATAGGGAATATATACAATTTTGCAAGAAAAGAGGACAGATCCCAGCTGCTTACAAACAGTTCTGCGAGGTATTCGATGAAAATAATCTTAACTTATTTTCGCCTAAAAAGGACCAATGCGATCTTTGTTGTTCTCACCAGACTGGCAATCTCTCAGACAATGAATACTCTTTGCATATGGCCAGAAAAACTGAGGCAAGGGAAGCGAAAAATAGTGATACATTAGGATCAGCTAGAGTGTTTACAATGGACCTTCAAGCACTTCTCCTTTCTCCCAGACTAAAAGCATCTGCACTGTACTATAAAAGCAAACTGAAGGTCCACAACTTTACCATCTATGATTTAAAAAGTAACGATGGTTATTGTTACCTTTGGCACGAGAGTGAAGGTGGACTAACAGCTTCGGAATTTGCCAGTATACTCGTGCATTTTATAGAAACGTACGTCCAAAATGATTGAGAAGCTATTCTCTATAGCGACGGATGCACGTACCAGAATCGAAACTCAGTCATGAGTAATGCACTGGCTTATCTCGCCAATCAGAAACGCATTACAATAGTGCAAAAATTTCTGTAGAAAGGTCACACTCAAATGGAGTGTGATTCTATGCACTCCATCATAGAAAGGAAGTTAAAAAACAGACACATTTATACTCCTGCTGGCTATGTAGAAGTTTGTGCTACCGCAAGACAAAGTCCTAGACCTTATGCTGTCAATTATTTGGACCACACGTTTTTCAAGTCCTATGATAAACTCTCGTTGTATTCATCTATTCGGCCAGGATCCAAAATTGGGGATCCAACAGTGACTGATATCCGGTGTCTCAAGTATGATCCCTCTGGAAAAATGGAATATAAATTGAAATTCAGCGATACATGGGAACCACTTCCAAGAAGGATGTCAAACATACCCAGCTCACTTACAGTGCCCCCTCTCTACAGTTCACCACTAAAAATCAGCGCAGAAAAGATTACGCATTTGCAACAACTAAAGCTGGTCCTTCCTAAGGATGTGCATTCATTTTATGACACACTGCCTCACATTTGTAATGAGAGAACATGTCCGTGCATAAAAAAATGCAGCTGAAATTAAACTTGTTTACAGTCACCTATGACTGTCTGTGTAGCAGCAATAGTACCAATAATAAATGTTAATAAACTGCACAAATGTTTACAGTAAGAAAAGGTTAATTAAAGCTAACAACATTGTTTCTGTTTTTTAAACACTGTAATTTATGAACATCCAGATTCCAATATTTTGATCAAAGTGAAATTATTCATTTCACTTTATATCTGTAACAATCTGTAACAACGTTTCATAATACACAAATAATGCAAAATTTAAGTAAGTTTTTTTAAAACAAATTCATTTCAATTCTTAACCGTGGACTCGTTACATGCCTCTTATCTCCATCACTACCAAAAAAATAACTGTGAAAGCCTCGTAACTCCAAAAACCGGCAGACAATTTGAAGTGCATAATAAAGTCTTATGTACCAATGACCGGATCCATATTGTGTAGCAGAAACCACTATATTTGACTAATCAGGTCCTCATGTGATTTCTATAATTAGTTTTTTGTTTCTGCTGTAAAATTTGACCAATTTGAGTTACGAGGTTTTCATTGCCTAGCGACGATACGCTTTTTCGACTCCTGTCGCCATTTTGTCTCACTGCGCTCTCGAGCGCTCTGGCGGCAGAAACCTGAAGTGCGGCTTCAGCCGAACAAAACTTTATGAGTTTTTCTACGTATCTGTAGTGTGTCGTGACCATATGTCAATGAATGGAGCTACAGCGAATTTATGAAATCGCTTCAATCATTTGTAATAGCCCTTCTTGGCTCAGAGCTGAGTAGCTCAGAGCTGAATTCACTATCGCAGCGAAGATTAAGCACATCTTAAAATATTTCTGTATATTTAAGTATTTTTGTTTGTTATTGAGCAGGAAGCAAGAAGTTCTAAATGTTAGTTGACTCGGCTGTTAGTTACTCGATGCGTATTTTTATAAAATGTGGCTGAGAACCACGGTACGCACGAATACTTAATTCGACGACTACTGCTCTAGATCCTGAAATAATTTTACCAGTAATGTGGATATAATTATCCTCAGCTCGTGACAGATTTACTTGACGTGGGAGCATATTTTTCGTTTTATTAACCAGTCTTCTTCGCATTACAACAGCAAAACGAGCATTATACCATTCTTGTATCAGAAAACCATTTCGAATTGCTAATGACAAATATTCATTAGCAAGTGACAGCTATTTATACATGTAATAGGTATACGCCGTTGGTGGAAACGATGGAAATGACGCAGCTCACGTATTTTGTTAGGTCATTGTTGCTCCATTAGATAACCTCCATGGAAGAGAAGAGTTTCACCGTAGAGAAATTTCACATCCTTGCACACTTAAAATTTGCTTAGCGTATTTTGTAGATACGTATAAGTGTTGCACATTTAAGAGTCACTGTGAAGCGAGAAGAAGATCCCAGAAAGATCAGACGGGTTACTGTGTATAAAATACAAAATTATGGCCGATAAAGTACTTACACAGCCAGAGCATGGTGGAATCACGTTTAGAAATATTATAACGAGCAGCACTGTGAAAGACAAAAAACGGAGGAAACCAATGTAAGCAAGCTAAGTGAAGCAGTTGAAAACTATCAAAAGAAGAAAAAAAGGTAAAATAAAAAAGGTTGTCTAACTTTAACACCGGGGAAAATACAGTAATCCCGGAAGATTAAAATATCTAGGCCGCTGATAATTCTGTTTTGCTCACAGTTAACAATGTGAGCGCTAAGTGAAACATTCTTGTCTTGGCAACGAAAATCCTGTTTAGGTCAAAAATGAACTTTTTCTATGTAATTCCCTTTTAGGTCAACGGGCTTCGACCAAAGTTTTCCGACAAACAAATTCCACCCGCATTGTTCGATTCTGGAAGGTCTACACAATAAAGGATTGCGACTACTGTAACCTATTCACTGCTCTCAGAATGTTTCCCGTTCACAAATTTCATTAGATGTAGGATGGATAAAAGTAAGAGCCAATCTGGTGAATAGGGTGAATGTTCCAACAATATTACTTCAATGTCATCAGTTTTTCATTGGCTAAAGTATTATGGACGGATGTGTAGTGCAGACTGAATATGATTGGTTTCCTTTTATTATACAGGCGTCTTATGTATTTTTTTAAAAATCCAGTACAGTACCTACAGACGGCTCCTATGGTCTTCGTCAGTTACTGTCTGACGGTTTGGAAGGTAATCAATGAGAGGAATACCAGAAAGCACTGCCCGTTACCTCCTTTTCTAGTTACAGTCGGACACTCAAGTCTACATACACCCTAAAAATAACACTTGAAGTGAAAATTAATCAAGAAAATATTATATATTCACTTTCTGTGACATAGACAGACATGTTAAGAGCTGAAAAACCACGTATACCCTGCATAATTAACAATAATTCCATTTACTGACATCTTGAGCATACAAATGAAACAGCGGTCAGGTACAAAAGTAAACATACACTGTGATGTTCTTCTTTTTCAGGCCCAATTTAATATTTTGTATATCCACCTTCTGCTTCGATCATAGCTTCCAAACGTCGAGGCATAGATTCCACAATTTTTTTTTTTTTACGCAGGTGTAAAGTTATTCCACTCGTTCACTAAGGCTGTTTTTAAATCAACTTTGCTTTTGACGTTATATTTTTTTATCCTACGCTTTATTTCTCCCCAAAGATGTTCATTTGGGTTAATGTCTGGTGGTGACTGGGGAGGCGAATGCAACTGTTTTGGTACATCGTAAAGTAGTCATTCTTTTACGACAATTCCCGTATGCTTGGAGTCATTGTCTTGCTGAAACACCCAGTCTGTTCTTAGTCCCAGTTTCTCCGCAGATTGCTTCAGATTCTCCTTTAAGACGGTGAGATGCTTCCATTTATCCATAATACCTTCAATAAATCCTAAATTCCCAGTTCCAGCTCCAGACATGCAACCCCACACAAGAATATTTGCACCACCATACTTCACTGATGGGACAAGATTCCTCTTCTTCCAACTTTAATTCCTTTTTTGCCACACCTTTCGCTGTTCATCACACTGGAAGATATTAAACTTATTCTCATCCGTGAAAAGTAATGCATTCCAAAAAGTGGAATCCTTTTTTCGATGCAGAGTTGCAAATTCTAGTCGCTTCTGTTCTTTTACTCCGCTTATGAACGGTTTCTTCCTTGCTGTTCTACTTTCAAATCCATGATTGTGCAGAAGTCTTCGTACTGTTATGGGATGAACATTATTTCTACTAGTATTTGCGACATTTAAGGCCAACTCCATAGCTGTAATTCTGGGGACCGCATTCACTTTTCTAATGATGTGTCGGCGCTCCCTGTTAGATAATTTTGTTGGTCGTCCACATCTAGCTTTGTTTTCCACACTTCCTCGTTCCACTTCCTCGTTCCCTCTAATTTCTTATTAAGGTTTGGACACTTGCATGGCTCCTTCTAACAATTCCTCAAATTTTTCGCAGAGAAAACCCCTTTTTGGTGAGCTCAATACTATTTTTCCTCATCTCCACTGGTATTTCGGTTCTTTTTTGAATCCATGTTACACGATCGAATTGTGTATTGCAAAACACGTCTATTATATCAACAAACCACATCACTTGTCCTGTGTTAACTGCAACGTCTCTCTTGCACCTAATGACAGACTCGAAATGTTTGTTGACTTCTGCACCGCAGTAAACAAACACTGTTGCATCTATCACGCTTGCAGTGCACGATCCCGGTCTGAAGACCTTGGTTTATGTTATTGTGGACGTGGACGCAGGCACAGAGTTGCACGTCTACCTCTGTGCATCCAGACTGTACGCAACAAACTACAAAATGGGGCTGTATGTAGACTTATGTGTCTGACTGCATAACATTCTCCCTTTCTTTGCGTATTGTTACACTACTGGCCATTAAAATTGCTACACCAAGAAGAAATGCAGATGATAAACGGGTATTTATTGGACAAATAAATTATACTAGAACTGACATGTGATTACATTTCCACGCAATTTGGGTGCATAGATCCTGAGAAATACCCAGAACAACCACCTCTGGTCGTAATAACGGCCTTGATACGCCTGGGCATTGAGTCAAACAGTGCTTGGATGGCGTGTACAGGTAAGCTGCCCATGCAGCTTCAACACGATACCACAGCTCATCAAGAGTAGTGACTGGCGTATTGTGACGAGCCAGTTGCTCGGCCACCATTGACCAGACGTTTTCAATTGGTGAGAGATCTGGAGAATGTGCTGGCCAGGGCAGCAGTCGAACATTTTCTGTATCCAGAAAGGCCAGTACAGGACCTGCAATATAAGGTCGTGCATTATCCTGCTGAAATGTAGGGTTTCGCAGGGATCGAATGAAGGGTGGAGCCACGGGTCGTAACACATCTGAAATGTAACGTCCACTGTTCAGAGTACCGTCAATCCGAACAAGAGGTAACCGAGACGTGTAACCAATGGCACCCCATACCATCACGCCGGGTGATACGCCAGTATGGCGATGACGAATACACGCTTCCAATGTGCGTTCACCGCGATGTCGCCAAACACGGATGCAACCATCATGATGCTGTAAACAGAACCTGGGTTCATCCGAAAAAATGACGCTTTGCCATTCGTGCACCCGGGTTCGTCATTGAGTATTCCATCCCAGGCGCTTCTGCCTGTGATGCACCGTCAAGGGTAACCGCAGCCATGGTCTCCGAACTTGATAGACCATGCTGCTGCAAACGTCATCGAACTGTTCGCGCAGATGGTTGTTGTCTTGCAATCATCCCCATCTGTTGACTCAGCGATGGAGACGTGGCTGCACGATCCGTTACAGCCATGCGAATAAGATGCCTGTCATCTCGACTGCTAGTGATGCGAGGCCGTTGGGATCCAGCACGGCGTTCCGTATTACGCTCCTGAACCCAGTGATTCCATATTCTGCTAACAGGCATTGGATCTCGACCAATGCGAGCAGCAGTGTCGCGATACGGTAAACCGCAATCGCGATAGGCGACCTTTATCAAAGTCGGAAACGTGATGGTACGCATTTCTCCTCCTTACACGAGGCGTCACAACAACATTTTGCCAGGAAACACCGGTCAACTGCTGTTTGTGTATGAGAAATCGGTTGGAAACTTTCCTCATGTCAGCACGTTGTAGGTGTCGCCACCGGCGCCAACCTTCAGTGAATACTCTGAAAAGCTAATCATTTGCATACCACAGCATCTTCTTCCTGTGGGTTAAATTTCGCGTCTGTAGCATGTCATCTTCGTGGTGTAGCAATTTTAATGGCCAGTAGTGTATATAGTTCTTTTAATTCTGTCACTTAAACATTTTTAATTTTTACGACCATTATAATATTACATATCCCTTACTGTCAGAATGTTCGTAGATGTACCGGAAGTTAATATACTACATTGAAGTAGCTGTTCTAGTATTGTCAACATTTATATAATTTCGTAAGGGATGAAATATTATATTAGCAAATAAGTGTTACTTACGTTACTGTGGCTGTCTCGTTGTCTAGGATGTCAGTTCCTGTTGATGCGTTCCAGTTAATAGGTTCAAGTTTCTTTGTTTTAGTAGAAGTCGCTGGGATATTTTTGCGTTTTAACGTTATCAATTTTTATTAATAAATTCTTGACACCTGCTACAACACCACTTGTTAAGTAAATGCATTGTGTAACTTTTCAACTCAACACGAAGAACTTGACAATTACCTTGAGCAGTCTCGAAAACAGTTGAAACTTGTGACGCGTTTGGTGCCTAATATTTCTGTAAGTATTACTGCATAGCCTCCAGATCATTTTGGAACAGGATGTAGTTCAAAAGAATTTTATTACGATTGTCTTACTTGAAATTATTTTTCAGGTATAATTTACGTAATGTTTTCTGGAAATATTTATTTATATAAAGATTTATGCGCCTAATAATTAATAATGAAGGTTCCTACCTTTTAAAATTGTCGATTGAATAATCGATAGTAAAATTAAAACAGGAATTTTTTACATGGCAACTAAAGCATAATAATATTAGTTTCATTGTAATGTGGCTTTTGACTCATTTAAGTTAACAATTGTGATTACTAATTTTCGTGGTTCAAGATCGATGCTGCTAAATGGATCGATATGAAACATAAAATTATGTTGTCAAGAAATAGTATTTTTGTGAGCAAGTATATGGAAAATTATCTTTAGGTGTGGAATATGTAACTTAAGTATAAAAATTTACTCAACTCAGGCCGAAATTTATATGGGATCGAACATTTCCATTAAAATAAGAAAGTCCTGAGGAGGCAAGATACATTACACCATGTAGCTTTTCTTTCTCTGGTGCGGGACGAGAAATATTATAAACAAATTTACGTCGTCAAGGATGGGGTTCTGGGAACGAAAATCTCAGTGGATTATTAATGAACAGAAGACACTGAATAGATTTTAATGATTACGACTCGTTTATTATGTACCTTCCCTCAGAGGTATACGACTGGATACTTATAAGTTAATCTGAATATCGATATTACGTAGGCTTCCGCATCATAAGCTTTCACGCAGCGGGGCAGATTATAGTTTTCATTCACTAGATCACTGCAAAATGTGGACGAGCAGGCCAATGCATCTTACCTGTTTCAATGACTTACTAGAATGCATCATCTTAGCTCATTATCATCGGAAAGAGGGAGAAAAAGAAAGACATCTAGAGCTGAGTGATTGTTTTTTTATGATCCTTCGTCTACGTAATCACAGATTGTATTTATTCATTGCTGATCCGAGGGGTGTCCGTGAAATAAAGTTCCCAATTTTTTTTTTCATGATTGCGTACATTTCTGGAAAGTTCAGACTTCAACCTATTTTTCTACATAGTCGCCACTGAGGTCAATACATTTTTGCATGCGGTGTACGACCTTCTGAACGCCCGAGTCAAAAAAATCTGCCTCCAAGCCGCGCAGATACCTGAGAACCGCTTCTTCCAGCTCTTCTCTGTCGCCGACATTCGTTCCACCCAGGTTTTTGTTCATGTCAGGCAAGAGATGGTAGTCACTTGGGGCTAAGTCCGGGCTGTAGGGTGGGCGTTTGAAAATACCCCATCCAAATTTTTCGATGATCTCGTTAGTGGCTTTAGCGGTGTGCGGTTGAGTGTTAGTCTGATGCAAACGCACCCCCTTGGGCAGCATTCCACTCCTCTTGTTTAGAATTGCACGGCGCAATTTTTGCAGTGTCTCGCAGTACCCGGCAGCGTTGATTGTTGTACCGGTGGGCAAGAACTCGCACAATACCCTCTTGCTGTCTCAAAACACTGTTGCCGACACTTTGCGTTTGTTTGAATTCTTGCAATCTCGGCGACTCTGGGTGCTTCCATTGTTCTTTGGTTTCGGGTGTGCGGTAGTGCACCCAAGTCTCGTCTCCAGTGACGATGAAGTCGAGGTATTCCTCGCCATGAGTTCCGTGATCTTGAAGAAGTTCTTGGGCCGCTTCAACGCGTTGACGTTTGTGGTCTTCGGTCAACATTCTGGGCACCCACCTCGCGCAAACCTTAGCATACCCTAGATGCTCAGCCAAAATCTTGTCAGTAGAGGTTTTGCTGACATCAGGGATCATGGGATCATTTCGGAGAGCTCACGAACGGTCACTCTTCGATCTGAGAGCACCGCTGCCTCCACTTTTGCGATTGTTTCGTCAGAAACAGATGGCCGTCCGGAACGCTCCTCATCATGGACGTCAGTACGCCCGTTCTTGAACCCTCTGCACCATTTGCGCACGTGTTGTACGCTCATACACTTGTCTCCATAGATTTCGCATAGCTGGGAATGGATTTCTGCCTTCGCAATGTTTTTTGCAGACAGGAAACGGATCACCGAGCGCAGCTCACACCTGGCGGGCGAAGCGAGCTGGAGATCCATCACGTACGGCTGCCAAGCCAAGACTGAGCTCCGCAGCAGAGTTGCCGTTGCATAATATGTAAAGTCGCTAGCCGGTACTAAAAAGTCCGCTAGATATGTAAAATAACAGTCACTAAAAATCCGCTAGATGTCGCTAAACTTTCTTAAGGGCAAAGATATGTCGGCGGAACGGGGGGGGGGGGGGGGGGGGGGAAGAATAGAAGTATTATATTTATTTTCAGCTCTTGGGTATTTCCGGACAATAATGTACTACAACGCCTACAACATATTTTTAATGGTCCTATTTTGCTTTTATTCCCGCGATATTTTAGAAACTTGGTATGAAACACTACAAATCGCATTAATTTATTGATAAATGGTACTGAAAGTTTATTGTTATCAACAATAAAATTAGTCGAACATATGCACAGTTAGAAAAATCTGAAAAAAATTTAATTTGTAAACGAAGCCATTAAATGTCCCACTCAACCGAAATTATTCGTGTCTCAAGCTTCCGATCTGAAAAGACAAACTGAAAAGTATGCTTTTAGCTATTAAAATTCTGTAGTTGTAACTACCCCCCATGAACCATGGACCTTGCCATTGGTGGGGAGGCTTGCGTGCCTCAGCGATACAGATGGCCGTACCGTAGGTGCAACCACAACGGAGGGGTATCTGTTGAGAGGCCAGACAAACATGTGGTTCCTGAAGAGGGACAGCAGCCTTTTCAGTAGTTGCAGGGGCAACAGTCTGGATGATTGACTGATCTGGCCTTGTAACATTAACCAAAATGGCCTTGCTGTGCTGGTACTGCGAACGGCTGAAAGCAAGGGGAAACTACAGCCGTAATATTTCCCGAGGACATGCAGCTTTACTGTATGATTAAATGATGATGGCGTCCTCTTGGGTAAAATATTCCGGAGGTAAAATAGTCCCCCATTCGGATCTCCGGGCGGGAACTACTCAAGAGAACATCATTATCAGGAGAAAGAAAACTGGCATTCTACGGATCGGAGCGTGGAATGTCAGATCCCTTAATCGGGCAGGTAGGTTAGAAAATTTAAAAAGGGAAATGGATAGGTTAAAGTTAGATATAGTGGGAATTAGTGAAGTTCGGTGGCAGGAGGAACAAGACTTTTGGTCAGGTGATTACAGGGTTATAAATACAAAATGAAATAGGGGTAATGCAGGAGTAGGTTTAATAATGAATAAAAAAATAGGAGTGCGGGTTAGCTACTACAATCAGCATAGTGAACGCATTATTGTGGCCAAGATAGACACGAAGCCCAAACTTACTAAAATAGCACAAGTTTATATGCCAACTAGCTTTGCAGATGAAGAAGAAATAGATGAAATGTATGATGAGATAAAAGAAATTGTTCAGGTAGTGAAGGGAGACGAAAATTTAATAGTCATGGGTGACTGCAATTCGTCAGTAGGAAAAGGGAGAGAAGGAAACATAGTAGGTGAATATGGATTGGGGGGAAGGAATGAGACAGGAAGCCGCCTTGTAGAATTTTGCGCAGAGCGTAACTTAATCATAGCTAACACTTGGTTCAAGAATCATAAAAGAAGATTGTACACCTGGAAGAATCCTGGAGATACTAAAAGGTATCAGATAGATTATATAATGGTAAGACAGAGATTTAGGAACCAGGTTTTAAATTGTAAGACATTTCCTGGGGCAGATGTGGATTCTGACCACAATCTATTGGTTATGAACTGCAGATTGAAACTGAAGAAACTGCAAAAAGGTGGGAATTTAAGGATATGGGACCTGGATAAACTGAAAGAACCAGAGGTTGTAGAGAGTTTCAGGGAGAGCATAAGGGAACAATTGACAGGAATGGGGGAAAGAAATACAGTAGAAGAAGAATGGGTAGCTCTGAGGGATGAAGTAGTGAAGGCAGCAGACGATCAAGTAGGTAAAAAGACGAGGGCTAATAGAAATCCTTGGGTAACAGAAGAAATATTGAATTTAATTGATGAAAGGAGAAAATATAAAAATGCAGTAAATGAAGCAGGCAAAAAGGAATACAAACGTCTCAAAAATGAGATCGACAGGAGGTGCAAAATGGCTAAGCAGGTATGGCTAGAGGACAAATGTAAGGATCTAGAGGCTTGTCTCACTAGGGGTAAGATAGATACTGCCTACAGGAAAATTAAAGAGACATTTGGAGAGAAGAGAACCACTTGTATGAACATCAAGAGCTCAGATGGCAATCCAGTTCTAAGCAAAGAAGGGAAGGCAGAAAGGTGGAAGGAGTATATAGAGGATTTATACAAGGGCGATGTACTTGAGGACAATATTATGGAAATGGAAGAGGATGTAGATGAAGACGAAATGGGAGATAAGATACTGCGTGAAGAGTTTGACAGAGCACTGAAAGACCTGAGTCGAAACAAGGCCCCGGGAGTAGACAACATTCCATTAGAACTACTGATGGCCTCGGGAGAGCCAGTCATGACAAAACTCTACCATCTGGTGAGCACGATGTATGAGACAGGCGAAATACCCTCAGACTTCAAGAAGAATATAATAATTCCAATCCCAACGAAAGCAGGTGTTGACAGATGTGAAAATTACCGAACTATTAGTTTAATAAGTCACAGCTGCAAAATACTAACGCGAATTCTTTACAGACGAATGGAAAAACTGGTAGAAGCCGACCTCGGGGAAGATCAGTTTGGATTCCGTAGAAATGTTGGAACACGTGAGGCAATACTGACTTTACGACTTATCTTAGAAGAAAGATTAAGAAAAGGCAAACCTACGTTTCTAGCATTTGTAGACTTGGAGAGAAAGCTTTTGACAATGTTAACTGGAATACTCTCTTTCAAATTCTGAAGGTGGCAGGGGTAAAATACAGGGAGCGAAAGGCTATTTACAATTTGTACAGAAACCAGATGGCAGTTATAAGAGTCGAGGGGCATGAAAGGGAAGCAGTGGTTGGGAAAGGAGTGAGACAGGGTTGTAGCCTTTCCCCGATGTTATTCAATCTGTATATTGAGCAAGCAGTAAAGGAAACAAAAGAAAAATTCGGAGTAGGTATTAAAATTCATGGAGAAGAAATAAAAACTTTGAGATTCGCCGATGACATTGTAATTCTGTCAGAGACAGTAAAGGACTTGGAAGAGCAGTTGAACGGAATGGACAGTGTCTTGAAAGGAGGATATAAGATGAACATCAACAAAAGCAAAACGAGGATAATGGAATGTAGTCAAATTAAGTCGGGTGATGCTGAGGGAATTGGATTAGGAAATGAGACACTTAAAGTAGTAAAGGAGTTTTGCTATTTAGGGAGTATAATAACCGATGATGGTCGAAGTAGAGAGGATATAAAATGTAGACTTGCAATGCCAAGGAAAGCGTTTCTGAAGAAGAGAAATTTGTTAACATCGAGTATAGATTTAAGTGTCAGGAAGTCGTTTCTGAAAGTATTTGTATGGAGTGTAGCCATGTATGGAAGTGAAACATGGACGATAACTAGTTTGGACAAGAAGAGAATAGAAGCTTTCGAAATGTGGTGCTACAGAAGAATGCTGAAGATAAGGTGGGTAGATCACGTAACTAATGAGGAGGTATTGAATAGGATTGGGGAGAAGAGAAGTTTGTGGCACAACTTGACTAGAAGAAGGGATCGGTTGGTGGAACATGTTTTGAGGCATCGAGGGATCACAAATTTAGCATTGGAGGGCACCGTGGAGGGTAAAAATCGTAGAGGGAGACCAAGAGATGAATACACTAAGCAGATTCAGAAGGATGTAGGTTGCAGTAGGTACTGGGAGATGAGGAAGCTTGCACAGGATAGAGTAGCATGGAGAGCTGCATCAAACCAGTCTCAGGACTGAAGACCACAACAACAACAACAGTTGTAACTATGTACATGAGATTGTTAATGAAATAAAATACATACACTGTGACATTTTAAACGTGTTACATTGAAAGCCCAAATAATGTCGCTACTCATAACTCCAATTTTTATTGTGCGACAAACCCTGAAATCCCGGAAAATCCACATAAAAAGACCAATGCCACTCAAAAAATATATGGAATATCTAATTTCTTGCGATTTCACGACTGATCCCATAGCAGAAGTTGTTCGCAATGATGAGTAGGGCCTAACTTCGATTCGACTCTTGATGCAACATGTCACGATGTATATATTACGCTGCACTTTCATGAAAGAAAATATAATTATTAGCTGAATGCTTTAACCTAAATTTCAAAATCATGTAAGAAGTCTCCAGGATCATCAATTGCGTTAACTGAAGAAGAAGTTGAAGCCTCTCCAGTTTCTCTTGATCTTCCTATGCCGACTTGGTTAATAACATCTTCTGGGAGATCATAAGTCGAGCAACTCATGTTTTTAATCTTGAGTTGGTTTCTGATGAGAAGAAGAGAATTTACAGTTTGTTCAGAATGTCTGTTCCGAAGCTTATTTTTCACAATATTCGTGGAGCTAAACACCCTTTCTACTTCGGCGTTTGAATGTGGTTAAGATAGAACAGCAATAGCGAAATCACTTAAATCCTTGAAGGTGTTTATTCTTTTCGCATTTTTATATTCGGCTACTTTAGCCCAAAAGCTAATAGTGTCGCCTTTTAGCGGATTCCAATCAACGAAGTGAATAGTTTTCCACTGCTGCAAGATTTTGTCAATTTTTTCGTCAGGGTATCCCATTTCTTTTACAAGATTAGTTAATGACGTGTCTTCCTCAGTCAAGAATGTTGTTTTTTCTAAAGCTTTGTAGTTGGCTGGAAGTTTTTTTTGGATTTCTTCTCCTAACTGTACGTTAAAATCAATACATCGTTTCTTTATTCCTGCAATACTAACATTATGATTTACTGGAAGCTTCTGCACATGTGACTCAAAAAGATATCAGAGGTACGGGACGGGATTAAGGTGATCTGTTACTTTGAGATCTATGTAGTCTTGGTCTGTAGTTGCTGCCGTTGGCAACAGAATTCTTTGGCAGACTGAACGTAGCAAAGCCATCAAACAACTTAACAAAATGGTTCAAATGGCTCTGAGCACTATGGCACTGAACATCTGAGGTCATAAGTCCCCTAGAACTTAGAACTACTTAGGCCTAAATAACCTAAGGACATCACACACATCCATGCCCGAGGCAGGATTCGAACCTGCGACCGTAGCAGCAGAGCGGTTCCAGACTGAAGCACCTAGAACCGCTCGGCCACACCGGCCGGCAAACAACTTAACAGTTTTACGGGGTTTGCTTTTTCACTCTCAAATATTTTGATTGTCTGTTGCACCTCACCAAGAATTGTTTTCAAAAAGTACATATAGAGTCGATTCTGTTCATCTGAATACATATTATAAAGCATCTCCGCTGTGTAACATCGATCTTAAAATGCAATTTTAATTCATCCCACTGGGATAAAATTCTTGCTATAGCCGGTTCGATAGGTAGCCATCGTGTGTCACACGCTTTCAGTATTTTTAACGGTGCATCACCGCAATTAATTAGCTGAAAAATATTTTTATACTCAATTTGGCACTTTGACGAGTGTGAGAATCAGGTATAGGTTTCGCGAACCAGAAACTCTATGTTTCGTGGCAAAGTGATTGCTGATGCGTGCGTTACTCCCAACTGTAATGAGTGACATACACAAGGTATCAAAATGAGACGCGTGAAGATTGTGTTGCGTTTTCAGTATTGTATACACGCTGTGGCTGGAACCAGTCATAACAGCTGCTTTATCGGTTACCACTGCAATTACATTTTGTAGTTTGATGCCCTCAGCTTTTGAACACTGTAAAAGTGACGATACCATTCCAACAGCATCAAAACTCTCCAGGGGCTGCAAAGCTAAAAACGCAGACACTACTATTTTTTAAATTTAAACTGAAATATCTTACGACGATCCCGAGATATTTCCTGATGCTTACATCTGTTGATTCATCTAATAATAAACTATATTTTTGGTCACCTATGTCACTTAAAAGTTCCTTTTTGAAATGAGGTGCTCCGTACATTTGGTTCTATGTAATTTCATGTCGTTTGTTGATTTCGAATCCTTAAAGCATTTTTTACACACGTCAGTCAAGTGATCAATGTTGGAAATTGAGCTATGTTCAGCAATGTACAACGCTAATGTACACTCAGCTCTTGCACATGAATTACATGTTGTCACTGGTACTACAGAAAATGTCTGTTGCTTACTCTGAGAAATTAGTTTGTATTTTGCTCTATGTTTTTTCGTTTCCGAATGCTTTTTCAAATCGTTAATTTTTGCATACATTTCGGACTGACAATAGCTACAATAGGCTTTAGTTGAGTTACCTGGCACAGGCTTCAACCAATGTTTGAACTCCATGCAGTTTTCCCACTCTTTTCTAAAACTGCCGGCCGGAGTGGCCGAGCGCTTCTAGATGCTACAGTCTGGAACCGCGCGACCGCTACGGCCGCACGTTCGAATCCTGCCTCGGGCATGTGTGTGTGTGATAGCCTTAGGTTAGTTAGGTTTAAGTAGTTCTAAGTTCTAGGGGACTGATGACCGCAGAAGTTAAGTCCCATAGTGCTCAGAGCCATTTTTTTCTATAACTCTGGCTGTAGACCTTTCTTTTAGGCGGCACTTCCATGATTTTTTTATAGCTACGTTAATTCCACACAACTACTGTCGTTAAACAATCAAAACCGATAATTTGTAAACAACTGCAAGAAATAACGACACCACAACACAATGATACAACTAAAATGAACATGACATTCCAAACAGTCCAGTTCCAATACAGTATTCTTGTTCTCACTCATTGTTGAGTCACGAAGCTCCTACAGTTTTTCTGCAGGTTCGCTACTGTAGTCCCGCCAAGCGGCTGTTCTGTATAAACGCTGCAAAACGATTGTGCGTTTTGTAAATGAAGTGCAAAAGCACATTCAAAATAAAAATGCGGTCGTATTTCGGACTTATTATGGCACTATAAATTGCAGCAGCTTTCAAAACTATCACTTTTTCGATTTCCAAAGAATGCTGTGAGGAATGTGAATAATTATTATAGGAATTTAAAGAAATGCCCATTTTAACGTACTTACACTTTTAGGCTTGCGAGAAAATATTTACATTTTCTATTCACTCGTTTGGTATCAGAACTTTGACTCTTAACGAGACTGGCAAAAATCTCTTTATCATCTTTTCATGATGTTACTACAGTGTAAACGGCTGACCGTTTCTCGGATACAAATAAGCTTGTCAGTTGACAACTTTTCCAATCTGTACCTATTAATATACTAGTATTTGGTTACATATTTCAGTTTCATTAAAAAGGAAAAGTAAACACAGCTGTGCATTCTTGTACTAGATTAAGAAAATATGTGGATCTTTTTGTACGTAATTAAGATAGCCGTGTACAAGTTTCCAAGAAAACTGTTAAAATTAGCAGGTCGTAAGAAAGTTCATGATAGCAAGGAAGTGTCTTGAATCGCAATTGACTACATTATGCGCGTATAAACGAACAGTTAATTAAAGTCTCTAGCGGATACTGGTGATTTAAAAGTATTTTGCGGAACAATATGCATGCGTTGAGTTTTTCTCCATAGAGTAATCTTTTATTTTCCCTCCCCACAAGGGGAATTAGGGAAGTAAAGGAATGTTGATATTTTTTAGGAAGAGAAAATTAACACAACAATGAGGATGTAGCGGTGGTCCATAGTCAAAAGTAACTGAGTTTTAACACCGACTCATACGCAAAAGATTTAAAAGGTAACTTAGTCTTGACTGCCTAAAAAGTCGCAAATTCTTTTTTCCGCTAAAGCCACAATTTTGCCCGCTAAAAGTTCATAAAATCCGCTAGTTATAGCGACTTTGTCGCTAGAACGGCAACACTGCTCCGCAGGCAACTCGCTAGGAAGGGGATTTGGAGTGGGGGAACCAAGGTACACTACAGAATCGTGGGATCCACCGTAACAGCGCTTTTTAGGACTGTTGCGCCATGGGAACCTTATTTTACGGACAACCCTCGTAGCTTCATTTACATCAAAATTATTGATCTGGTTCATAAGGAGTTGGAGGAAAATAGAGATATTCTACATTTACAGCTACATACACACCCATATTCTTTAAAACAGAGTGAAGTACATGACTCAAATATATGAATGAAACAAAAACAAAATTTCATTTACATCTAGCCTCTCTCACCCGGATAACCACGCATGGTAACACGCCACTTTCGGGATTCGGGTTTGGTTGGGTTGTTGTGGTGTTGGAGGCCAGGCAGCGAGGTCTTCGGTGTCATCGGATTAGGAAAGGACAGGGAAGGAAGTCGGCCGTGCCCTTTCAAAGGAACCATCCCAGCATTTGCATGGAGCGATTTAGGGAAATCACGGAAAACCTAAATCAGGATGGCCAGACGCGGGATTGAACCGTCGTCCTCCCGAATGCGAGTCCAGTGTGCTAACCACTGCGCCACCTCGTTCGGTTCCGGGATTGGGGAAGCTGTGCTGGCCGCCGGTCGAAAACGCCTAGCACATTAACGGCGAGGGCCAGTATGCTGACCAGCCTGAATGTGGTCTTTAGGCTGTTTTCCACACTCGACTAGGTAAATACCAGGTTGGCACCCAAGCCCCACCTCAATTACATAATTCGAAAACATTTAGAAAATGTTCGCACACTTTCACGCACTACACTACGCCCAGACAGGCAAAGATGCATTCAGTTTGGGGTACACGTATTCCTTCTGTGGGATAATGAGGTAATGACAGGAAGGGAATCCCGCCTAAACTATGCCCAATCCCGTAGTAACAGTGTCGACTCCAAGTAGGTGCTGGACAAAGGCAAAAGAAAAAAAATCTACACTGAGGTGACAAAAGCCATGGGATACATCTTAATATCATGTCGGACCTCCTTTTGCCATGGCGTAGTGCAACAGCTCAACATGGCGTGGACTCAACAAGTTGATGGAAGTCCTCTGCAGAAATATTGAACCATGCTGCCTCTACAGCCATCCACAATTGCGAAGGTGTTGCTGGTGCAGGATTTTATGTGGGAACTGACTCTCGATTGTATCCTATACATCGATCAACCAGAACATTATGACCACCGACCTGCTATCGATATAAATCCGTCCAGGCGATAGCAGCGTCAGCTGGTGAGGAATGGCTGCTAGTCAGACACACTCACAGAGCATGTAGTATCAGTGAGCGTGCTGTCCGTGCGTAGAATGGGAAAGGAGCACGGTCTATCTGAGTTTGATTGACAGCAGATGGTGATGGCTCAGAGGCGTGGCACGAGCATTTCGGAAACTGTAAGACCTGTCGTGTGTTCGAGGAGTGCTGTGATGAGTGTCTTCGACACATGGCGAAACCAGGGTGAAACCACATCCAGACGTTGTGGGGTTGGGCAGCCAATCTTCATTACAGATTTCGGACGTCGTAGGATGGACAGCCTGGCATAAAAGGAGAGACGGAAACTGTGGTGGAATAAACATCAGACTTAAGTGACGGGTAGAGTACAAATGAATCTGAACACTCCATACGATGGGCCTCTGCAGCCGACGACCCATGTACGAGGGGCGTTTGAAAAGTCCGCGCAAAGTCTGAGAGATGGCACCACCGGCGCGTGTCGAGGTCGTGTTTAGTTAGTAGCATCTTTGGAAAGAATGCACACCCAGTTTCGGTCATATTGGTCTATTTCTTTGTGTTTGGCATTCGTGTGAACCAAGGAAGTCGAGAGATTGTCAAAAAATAGACGAAAAAGAATTTCGTTTGGTGATTAAACATTATTTTATTATTATTTAATTATTTATTACATTAAACGCCTCAGGAGACTAAACAGAAGCTTGATAAACATTACGGTGACTCTCCACCTTCGATTAGAACAGTTTCAAAATTTTCGAAGTGGCCATATGGACACAAGTGATGATGAACGTTCTGGACAGCCTGTGGAGGTTACGACTCCAGAAATCATTATAAAATCCATGATATGGTGATGGATGACGGAAGAGTTAAGGTGCGTGAGATTGCTAGTGCTGTGGGCATCTCGAAAACGGGTACATAATATTTTGCATAAACTTTTGGACATGAGAAAGCTATCCGCAAGATGGGTTCCGCGATTGCTCACGCTTGACCAAAAACGGAATCGTGTGAAGTGTTGCAAGGATGGTTTGCAGTTGTTCAGGAAGAATCCGCAGGACTTTAAGCGTCGTTTCGTCACTGGGGATGAAACATGGCTACATTACTATACTCATGAGACCAAACAACAATCTAAACAATGGGTTACCAAGGAAGAATCTGCACCAAATACGGCGAAGACCATTCCTTCGGCCAGAAAGGTTATGGCGACTGTCTTTTGGGATTCGAAAGGGATAATCCTCATCGACTATCTGGAAAAGGGTAAAACTATTACAGGTACACATTACTCATCGTTATTGGACCGTTTGAAAACCGAGCTGCAAGAAAAATGTCGGTGATTGGACTGCAATAAAAGTCCTTTTCCATCACAACAATGCACCAACTCACACCTCAGCAATTGTGGTCGCAAAATTAATGGAAATAGAATTCCAACTCGTTTCACATCCCCCCTATTCTCCAGACTCGGCTCCCTCGGACTACTATTTGTTCCCCAATTTGAAGAAATGTCTGGCAGGACAAAGATTTTATTCAAATGAGGAGGTGATTGCAGCAAATAATAGCTATTTTGCAGACTTGGACAATTCCTTTTATTCGGAAGGGATCAACAAATTAGAACAACGTTGGACGAAGTGTGTAAGTCTAAAAGGAGACTATGTCGAAAAATAAAAAAGGTTTACCCCAGACACGTAAGTAGTTTTTATTTTTGCACGGACTTTTCAAACGCCCCTCGTATGTGCCAATGTTAAAACCACAACATCGGCATCTGTGATTGAAACGCGCAAGTGACCATCGGCACTGGACGTTGGTGCAATGGTAGAGCGTTGCATGGTCTGACGAGTCCCCATATCTTCTTCATCATGCCGATGGGAGGGCACGAATCCGTTTTCTTCCAGGGGAACATCTCCTTAACACCTGTACTGTGGGACGGAGACAAACTGGCGGCTACTCCATTATGTTCTGTGGAACATTCACGTGTGCATCCATGGATCCAGAGGAGCTCGTACAAGGCACCACGACGACCAAGGAGTATTGTACACTGGATGCAGACCACTTACACCCCTTCATGACGTTCATGTTGAAACTTCTTTATTTAAATGTGTGTGTCTGTATTTAAATTGCAGAATGACTGAGAAGATGAAATTTCTACGCTATTTGATGCTAAAACAGCTGAGTAAAACTGAACGTACTGAGCCTACTTTCTCTTCACTTTTTCTTATCATGTCAACACTTACCCACAATATTCTACCGCAACGCTATCTGACTGCTCAAAAAAATTACAACCTGACTTCAAATAATTATTTCAAAAGAATTGCCCTGACTAAAAAGAAATCTTAACAATAACCTATACATTTCATTAAACACTTACTTCACAAAAATCTTAATTACGCGAACTACTGCAATACAGCGAGCGTCAGTACTGCCAGCTAAGTAAAAGATTCTAACTACTAAAGTTACTAACTACTAATAGGCATGTGGTTAACAAAGGAAAGATTTTGTTGCAAACCAAATAATGTATTTTTTACCTTAATAATGTAACATCCAGTTCAAACACGAATATAAATCGTCATTGACATCTAGTACTGAATAATATTCAGTCTCCAAGTCGAACATGTACAGATCGTTAGCCAACGCAAACCCTTCAGACCTCTACCCTCCATCAATGCTGACATTCGTCACTGCTGGCTATTCACTTCCAACTGCCCAACAGTACGTCCGTCACTGCTGGCGACTAACTTCCAACTGCCCAACACTACTGGCAATTAAATTCCATCTACGAGACCAACAAGCCACAGAGTCTCTTAAAAAGAAAGCGCAGTCAGAGATCCAATGCAAAGCGCTACACAGCGCTGCCAACACAGAAGCAGCACTCTTACAGTTTCCCGACGGCAATGGCATTTTTCAACAAGATAATGTGCAATGTCACAAGGAGAGTGACGGAGTGATTCGAAGAACACAGTGGCGAGTTCTAGTAGATGTACTGATTCCACAACTCGCCAGATCTGAACCCTTTCCAATGTGATTGAACGTGGCCTCAGGGCTCATCGCCTCCCTTCCCGGTATTTGCGGAAATTAGGTGACTTGTGTGTGCAGATGTGGTGACAACTCCGTCGAGCAACCTATCAAAGCCTCATTGATTCCATGCGACGACGTGACGCTGCTGTTATCCGTACCAAAGGTGGACATTAGGTAGTGGTGATAATGTTCTGGCTTATGAATGTAAATTTTTAATGGGATTCATGTCACACGATCTAGCTGGCCAAATTATTCACTCGAATCGTCCAGAATGTTCTTCAAACCAATTGCGAACAATTGTGGTCCTGTCATATGACGCATTGTCACCCATAAAAATTCCATCCTTATTAGGGAACATGAAATCAGTGAACGTATGCAAATGTTTCCAAGTAGCTGAACATAACCATTTCCAGGCAATAATCGGTTCAATTGACCAGAGTAAGCACAGCCCACGCCATTTTGGAGTTACCACCAGTTTGTGTAGTGTCTACGTGGCGTCTGCTCCACACCCGAACCCTATCACGAATTCTTACCAGCTAAAATTGGGGCTCATCTGATCAATCAAGGTTTTCCAGTCATCAAGGGTCCAACTTATGGTCACGAGCCCAGGAGTCGGTCGTCTGCTGCATAGCTCATTAACGCCACATTTCGCCGCACTGTTCTAACGGATACGTTCGTCGTTCGTCCCACATTGATTTGTGCGGTTATTTCACGCAGTGTTGCTTGTCAGTTAGCACTGACAGCTCTACGCAAATGCCGCTGCTCTCGGTCGTTAGACAAAGGCCGTCGGCCACTGCGTTGTCCGCGATGAGATGTAATATCTGAAAGCTGGTATTCTCGGCACACTCTTGACACTATGGCTCTCTGAATATTGAATTCGCTAACCATTTCCGAAATGGAATGTCCCATATGTCTAGCTGTCTAGCTCCAACTACCACTCCGCTTTCAAAGTCTGTTAATTCCCACCATTCGACAATAATCACGTCGGAAATCTTATCCCATGAATCACCTGCGTACAAATGACAGTTCCGCCAATGCACTGCTCATTTGTACCTTGCGTATGCGATACTACCGCCTTCTGTATGTGTGCATCGCTGTCCCATGACTTTTGTCAGCTCAGTGTAAGATCGCTATGGCGCACGAAAAACCGGCCCCAAGTTCTAGACTGCTCCTTGTCGCCTGCCAGTCGCTGTTGCTTGCTTCAGCTTATTTTTTATTTCTTTATTATCTAATTATTATGCATTTCTCTATTTGTTGTTGTATCTGCTCGTAGCGAGCAGTAATTCGCACGTACCTGACATTATGTTAGAGAAATTACAATTCTATGGTATAAATGGAACAGCATATGAGTGGCTTAAGTCATATCTAGTGATTCAAAGGAGTTTGCCACTTTATCTAACTGGGATGAAATTACATTAGGTGTTCCACAAGGTTCGATCATGGGTCCCCTCCTGTTCTTGATATATGTGAATGACCTCGCTTCTTATGTGAAACAAGATGCTGAACTGACACTGTTTATTAATTATACAAGCATAATCATTAATCCAGTAAAAGAAAGTCCGATAGAAAATGATACAAATAAGATCTTTGGAAAAGTTATTAATTGGTTTTCTGCGAATGGGCTTGCTCTTAACTTTGAAAAAAAAAAAAAAAAACACACACACACACAGTACATCCAATTTTCTGCTGCAAAAAGTATAATTCCTTCAATAAACATAACACATCAAAAGAAGTCAGTAGCCAGGGTAGAGCGTACTAAGTTCTTGAGTGTACATATAGATGAGAATCTTAACTGGAAAATTCAAATTTTGGACCTCCTAAAGCGACTAGGTTCAGCAACTTTTGCAATCAGAATAATTGACAATTTTGAGGATGTAGAAATTAGTAAGCTAACATACTTTGCATACTTCCGCTCTCTGATTTCATACGGAATAATATTCTGGGGCAACTCAACACTTAGGCAAAAAGGTATTCACTGCTCAAAGAAAGCAGCTAGAATAATGTGTGGGGTTCATAGCCACACATCTTGTAGGCATCTGTTTAAAAGGTTAGGAATTCTTACAACTGCTTCACAGTACATTTACTCAGTAAATAAATTTTTTCTCAACAACATGGACCAGTTTAAGATCAACAACGACATTCATGATTACAATACCAGAAAAAAGAAAGACTTACACTATCCTTTACTTAACCTATCTTTGGCACAGAAAGGGGTAAAATATGCTGCTATAAAACTTTTTGATAAATTACCAGATGAAATAAAATGTCTGACAGACAGCAGTAATAGTTTCAAAAACAAATTGAAATCATACCTCCTTGACAACTCCTTCTATACCATAGATGAATTCCTGAATATGAGTAAATAAATCTGGAGAGATAATATATGCATTTTGTGCCATTTAAGGGAATGGGATAGATAATAGAAATATTTAGGTGTAACAATATAATGTAAACAAGAAAAAGAAAAGAAACTTGTTTCCTGTGCGCATTACTTGTGCTTTTGACACGTTACACATCATAACGGATTTTCCGTGCTATTGATCAACTGAACACGTAAAAAAAAAAAAAAAAAAACACAAGCAGTCTGTATTTGGAGCCGGTTTTTCGTGCGCCACCCTGTAGGTTCTTCCCTCTTCTCGAGTTTTCGTATCGATTTGTTGTCTTTCACTCATGATGTAGGGGTAGCGTCTTTGATTAATAATCGAAACGTTCTCGGTCCCGGGTTCAAACCTGGACAGCGCTTAAATTTTGAATAAAAATCAGCATTGGCTGCCGAAGACTTGCGGCATAAGCCACCCTCATTCTGCCAACGGCCTTTCACAAAGAGGGCGGAGGGACAGAGGTTCAGGGCACTCTCTTGCCCTTGAGGTGAAAAACTGCCCCTAAAGGCGGAAGAATCAGCAAGGATCAACGGCATGACGATGCGGAAGGCATTGGAAACCACTGCATTAAAGACGCATAATGTGCATCCGCAGGGCAAGTGGCCTGTAATTGAAGTACCACGATGATCTCTCCATTGGCAAAAGATTCCGTAACAGTCCTCCATTCGGATCTCCCTGAGGGGGCAGCCAAGGGGGAGGTGACCATGAGAAATTGACTGAATAACTAATGAAAGGATAACGTTCTACGAGTCGGAGCGTGGAATAATGATGTTTGGTTGGTCTGGCTTTTGGGAAGCTCAACTGCGCGGTCATCAGCACCGTACAAAGTCCAATTTTTATACAATCCAAGCTAGCCACTGTCACGAATGATGATGATAGGAGGAGCGTGGAATGTCAGAAGATTGAATGTGGTAGGGAAGCTAGAAAATCTGAAAAGGGAAATGCAAAGGCTCACTCTAGATGTACTGGGGGTCAGTGACGTGAAATGGAAAGATGAAAAGTATTTGTGGTCAGATGAGTATAGAGTAATATCAACAACAGCAGAAAATGGTATAACGGGATTAGGATTCGCTATGAATAGGAAGGTAGGGCAGAGAGTGTGTTACTGTGAACAATTCAGTGATAGTTTCATTCTTATAAGAATCGACAGCAAACCAACACCGACGACGATAGTTCAGGTATACATGCCGATGTCGCAGGCTGAAGATAGAGACACAGAGAACGTAAATAAGGATATTGAAAGAGTAATACAGTATGCAAAGGAAGACGAAAATCTAATAGTTATGGGGGACTGGAATTGAGTTGTAGGGAAAGGAGTAGAATAAATGGTTGCAGGAGAATATGGGGTTGGGGCAAGGAATGAGAGGGGAGTAAAACTAATTGAGTTCTGTAATAAATTTCAGCTGGCAATAGCAAAAACTCTGTTCTAGAATCAGGTACTGGATTGTAAGGCCTACGAAGGAGTAGATATAGACTCAGATCGCAATGTAGCAGTGATGAAGAATAGGATGAAATTTAAGAGATTAGTCTGGAAGAATCTATGCGCAAAGAAGTGGGATACGGAAGTACTAAGGAAAGACGAGATACGCTTGAAGTTCTCTAAGGCTATAGATACAGCAAGAAGAAATAGCTCATTAGGCAGTACAGTTGAAGGCGAATGGGCATATCTAAAAAGGGCAATCACAGGAGCTGGAAAGAAAAACATAGGTACAAAGAAAGTAACTGCAAAGAAACCATGGGTAACAGAAGAAGTACTTCAGTTCATCGGCGAAAGAACGAAGTACAAAAATGTTCAGGGAAATTCAGGGGTAGAGAAATAAGGGTCACTGATTAATGAAATAAATAGGATGTGCAGGGAAGCTAAGACGAAATGGCTGCATGAAAAATGTGAAGAAATCGAAAAAGAAGTGATAGACAGAAGGACTGACTCAGCATAAAGGAAAGTTAAAACAACAATCGATGAAACTGAAAGTAGGGGTAGTAGCTTTAAGAGTGAAACGGGAATTTCAGTGTTAAATGTAGAGAAGAGGCAGGTAGGTGGAAAGAGTACACTGAAGGCCTCTATGAATGGGAAGATTTGTCTGATATGATAGAAGAAGAAACAGGAGTAGATTCAGGAGAGATAGGAGAATCAGTATTAAAATCGGAATGTAAAGAGCTTTGAAAGACTTAAGGTCAAATAAGGCAGAAGGGACAGACAAGATTCCATCAGAATTTTTAAAATCGTTGGCAACAAAACGGCTATTCACGTTGGTGTGTAGAATGTGTGAGTCTGGCGATGTACCATCTGAGTTTCGGGAAAATATCATCCTCACAATTCCGAAGACTGCAAGAGCGGAGAAATGCTAGAATTATCGCACAATCAGTTTAGCAGTTCATGGGTCCAAGTATAGAGGAAGTAAGACTAAAGAGAAATCAAGAGAGACTCATAGGATTTGTCGACCTGGAAAAAACGCTCGACAATGTAAAATGGTGCAAGATAGTCTAAATTCTGAGGAAAATAGGTTATCAAGCTATAGAGAGAAGATAGGGGTAAGCTACAGGGAGAGACGGATAATATATAAAATGTACGTGGGTGGTTTTGAAAAGTTCTCGGAATGACCACGAGAGGTCAGCCTTAGCACAACGAGTTGTTCACGTGATATTCATTGGACGCTGCCATTAAACACGTGCCACGTCAGAGCTCTTGGAAGAGAGCTGTGTCGATGTCGTGGCTCTGTTGTTCCCGCGTAGTGATTTGCGAAGATAGAAAAAATCGAGATTCGAGCAGTGATGAAGTACTTCGTAAAGAGAGGTATGAAAACAAACGAGATTCATGCCGATTTCCAGAACGCACTGAGGGATTCTGTTCCTACATATTCAACTGTTTGCCAAGTGGGCAAGTGAATTTAAATTTGGTCGGGAGATCTTAGTTGATGATCCACGCAGTGGTCGGCCAAGATGTGTCACTACTCCAGAAATCATTGCAAAAGTACACAGAATGGTCATGGAGGATCACCAATTGAAAGTTCGTGAAATTGCTCACGGTTGTCAGATGTAATCTGAAAGGGTATATCACACTGTAACTGAAGAATTACAAATAAAAAAATTATCTGCAAGATGGGTGCCGCGACTCTTGACTCTGGATCAAAAACGTGTGAGAATGGACATATCAGGACACTGTTTGGCCCATTTTAGGAGAAACGAACAAGATTTCCTGCGCCGTTTTGTGATTACAGATGAAACTTGGGTGAACAACTACCCCAGAGAAAAAAAAAAAAAAAAAAAAAACAGTCAAAGCAGTGGAAACATGCTGATTCACCGCCACCAAAACAAGCAAAGACAATTCTTTCGGCGGGAAAGGTCATTGCATCAGTGTTCAAGGATGTGAAGGGGATTCTGTTTGTAGGTTATCTCCCTATTGGGCAAACAGTTACTGGAGAATACTACGCTAACCTCCTGGACAAATTGCAACAAAAGATACACGAAAAAATGCCAGGTTTGGCAAGGAAGAGAGTCTTCTTCCATCAAGACAATGCGCACCCGCACACATGTGCCGTCGCCATGGCAAAATTACACGAACTAAGGTATGAATTGTTGCCCCATCTGTCTTATTCACCTGATTTGGCTCCATCAGACTTCCATCTCTTCCCAAAACTGAATATTTTTCACTTCAAACGGAGAATTGATAGCCGGAGTTGACAACTATTTTGCAGACCTGGAGGAAACTCATTTTTGAGATGGGATCAAGGCACTGGAATATCGTTGGACTAAGTGCATTTATCTACAAGGAGACTTACATTCAAAAATAAAAAAGTTTCAGTGATGTATGTACTTGTTTTTCTATTCCGTTCCGAGAACTTTTCAAACCACCTTCGTATTCGGATTAAAAAGGGTGTAAGACAAGAATCTTTCACTCAGTTAGCCCAGGCGCGCGTATTGAGACGCAGCCGACGACGGGCGGTGCAGGGCAGCGCAGTGAAGGATATACTTCGTGACAGTGTGTGCTCAGACTGGGAAGCAATTTGCATTGTTGCGCCCAACCCGCGAGAGCAAAGGGTCTGCATGCTGCCCGTCGGCTGCGTGGCGCTCGCACCGTGAACTGTTCCGGACACTGCGCGGCGAAGTCTGCCATGTTCGCCTCGCCCTGTTCTTTAGTAATCAATTTGCGCTCTTGCATTTACATCTGTTAGTCACAAAAGCATGTCCTGTGCTGCCCTGCCTTGCCTCATATGCGTCTAGCCTTACCATCTCGTTTTCACGCTGGTTAAGAGCTGATAACTTTCTAACTACTACTCTAATATATGAACGGGGACTGAACTAGTCATTTTGCAGCCCACTTGGTAAATGATTATACTTTCCGAAAACCTGTCCGGAGACAAGTAATAATTTCAAAATGTCAACACTTTTTATCTCTGAGTGTTAGCTTTTCTTGATAGGGCTCCATAAATGTTTATATATCTATAAATACTGTATGACAGTCCTTACTGTAGATTTGTTCAAAAAGAACATGAGTCTGTACCGTGTAGGATTTAATGCTATTTTCTCCTGGGTTTAACAAAATTTTAAGTTGAGCTAATGGTTTCTAGTTGTGATCAGCTTTAGTTAGTATTTTCTCGCTTATCGCTTGCACTCGCACCAGTGTAACAATTATTGATCTATATGAAATACAATCTGGAATACTGACTGGAATACTCTCTTCCAAATTCTAAAGGCGGCAGGGGTAAAATACAGGGAGCGAAGGGCTATTTACAATTTGTACAGAAACCAGATGGCAGTTATAAGAGTCGAGGGACATGAAAGGGAAGCAGTTTTTGGGAAGGGAGTAAGACAGGGTTGTAGCCTCTCCCCGATGTTATTCAATTTGTATATTGAGCAAGCAGTAAAGGAAACAAAAGAAAAATTCGGAGCAGGTATTAAAATCCATGGAGAAGAAATAAAAACTTTGAGGTTCGCCGATGACATTGTAATTCTGTCAGAGACAGCAAAGGACTTGGAAGAGCAGTTGAATGGAATGGATAGCGTCTTGAAAGGAGGATATAAGATGAACATCAACAAAAGCAAAACGAGGATAATGGAATGTAGTCGAATTAAGTCGGGTGATGCCGAGGGAATTAGATTAGGAAATGGGACACTTAGGGTAGTAAAGGAGTTTTGCTATTTGGGAAGCAAAATAACTGATGATGGTTGAAGTAGAGAGGATATAAAATGTAGACTGGCAATGGCAAGGAAAGCGTTTCTGAAGAAGAGAAATTTGTTAACATCGAGTTTAGATGTGTCAGGAAGTCATTTCTGAAAGTATTTGTATGGAGTATAGCCATGTATGGAAGTGAAACATGGACGATAAATAGTTTGGACAAGAAGAGAATAGAAGCTTTCGAAATGTAGTGCTACAGAAGAAAGCTGAAGATTAGATGGGTAGATCACATAACTAATGGGAAGGTGTTGAATAGGATTGGGGAGAAGAGAAGTTTGTGGCACAACTTGACCAGAAGAAGAGATCGGTTGGTAGGACATATTCTGAGGCATCAAGGGATCATCAATTTAGTACTGGAAGGCAGCGTGGAGGTGTTGAATAGGATTGGGGAGAAGAGAAGTTTGTGGCACAACTTGACCAGAAGAAGAGATCGGTTGGTAGGACATATTCTGAGGCATCAAGGGATCATCAATTTAGTACTGGAAGGCAGCGTGGAGGGTAAAAATCGTAGAGGGAGACCAAGAGATGAATACACTAAGCAGATTCAGAAGGATGTAGGTTGCAGTAGGTACTGGGAGATGAAGAAGCTTGCACAGGATAGAGTAGCATGGAGAGCTGCATCAAACCAGTCTCAGGACTGAAGACCACAACAACAACAACAATGAAATACAATCGTCATAACTTCTGACCGGTTTGCGTTAGGACGTTCAAACTGCTCGGTAGCCGTGGGGCATGGTGGGAGTTAGTAAGCGCATTGTTGTTTGGTTTAGCGACGAAGCCCACTCTTCATTTGGGTGGGTTCGTCAATCAGCAAAATAAGCGCTTTTGGGAGGCTGAGAATCCGCATTTCGCGATCGAGGAGTCTCTTCACCCTCAAACGGTGACTATATGGTGTGCAGTATTCAGTCGCGGAATCAAATGGTTCAGATGGCTCTGAGCACCATGGGACTTAAGATCTGAGGTCATCAGTCCCCTGGAACTTAGAACTACTTAAGCCCGAGGCAGGATTCGAACCTGCGACAGTAGCAGTCGCGCTGTTCCGGACTGAAGCGCCTAGAACCGCTTGGCCACCACGGCCGGCTCAGTCGCGGAATAATCTGTGCGATATTCCTTGACGGCATGATGATTATCGTACGGTACGTGAAGGTTTTGGAACATGATTTCATCCCCGTTGTCCAAAGTGACCCTGATTTTGACAGTATGTGGTTCATGCAAGACGGAGCTCGACCCTATCGAAGCAAGTGTTTGGTGTCCTGGAGAAGCACATTGCGGACCTCATCTGGGTCTGTGGTACCCAGAGGCTACTGGCAAGGATCTCGATTGGCCGCCATATTCTCCGATCTGGAAACATGCGACGCCTTTTTGTGGGGCTTTATTGAAGACAAGGTGTACAGAAATAACCCCAAAACCATTGCTGAGCTGAAAACAGCCATTGAGGAGGCCATCGACAGATTCGATATTCCGTCACTTCGGCAGGTCATGAAGAATTTCGCTATTTGTATGCGCCACTTCATCGCCAAGGATGGCAGGCATATTGAACATGTCATAAACTGAACCCGAATATCTGAAGTGACGTTTACATGGTGAATAAAGACTCGCTGAAGTTTGTAACTAAATTACATTTTTTCATGTAGTTCGATAATTGTCACTGTAAGACAACTGCCGCGTGATTGTTCAAGCACGCTCAATACTCCGTCGAGCTCTACGGCGAGTCGAGACTTCGTTCAGGATATCGTTTGCCCAGCCCTAGTAGTCCAAACAGTTTCACCGAATACCAAAAACAGGCTCCTGCCAAATAGTGTGAGGTAATGCTGAAAAAATTCGGCCGCGGTAATGCAAAATCCGTAATCATCGAAATTTCATTATACACTGTCTGACGGAAAAAATTGCAACACCACGAAGGAACTGTGGGTCATAAATAAAAGTTGTTAGGCGTGTTTCTACATCTGATATATGAAATGATATCAAAAAGCTGGCCGGGGTGGCCGAGCGGTTCTAGACGCTACAGTCTGGAACCGCGCGACCGCTACGGTCGCAGGTTCGAATCCTGCCACGGGCATGGATGTGTGTGATGTTCTTAGGTTAGTTAGGTTTCATTAGTTCTAAGTTCTAGAGGACTGATGACCTTAGAAATTAAGTTCCATAGTGCTAAGAGCCATTTCAACCAACCTGTCTTCGGTCTTGACACACTGGACCTAAACCTCGGCCGGCCGGAGTGGCCGTGCGGTTCTAGGCGCTACAGTCTGGAGCCGAGCGACCGCTACGGTCGCAGGTTCGAATCCTGCCTCGGGTATGGATTTGTGTGATGTCCTTAGGTTAGTTAGGTTTAATTAGTTCTAAGTTCTAGGCGACTGATGACCTCAGAAGTTAAGTAGCATATTGCTCAGAGCCATTTGAAGCATTTGAACCTAAACCTGCATTTACAGTTTGGGGCGCAATTTCGTATGACAACAGGAGCACTGTCGCGTTTATTCCACGCACCCTAACCACATATTTGTACGTCAGTGTGGCGATTCGACCTGTTGTGTTGCCATTCATGAACAGCAATCCAGGGGGCGTTTTCGCTCAGCATAACGCCCGCCCACACACCACAGTTGTAATCCAACATGCTCTACAGAGTGTCGACGAGTTGCTTTGGCCTGCTCGATCAGCAGATCTGACTCAAAACGAGCACATCTACATCTACATCTACATTTATACTCCGCAAGCCACCCAACCGCGTGTGGCGGAGGGCACTTTACGTGCCACTGTCATTACCTCCCTTTCCTGTTCCAGTCGCGTATGGTTCGCGGGAAGAACGACTGTCTGAAAGCCTCCGTGCGCGCTCTAATCTCTCTAATTTTACATTCGTGATCTCCTCGGGAGGTATAAGTAGGGGGAAGCAATATATTCGATACCTCATCCAGAAACGCACCCTCTTGAAACCTGGCGAGCAAGCTACACCGCGATGCAGGGCGCCTCTCTTGCAGAGTCTGCCACTTGAGTTTATTAAACATCTCCGTAACGCTATTACGGTTACCAAATAACCCTGTGACGAAACGCGCCGCTCTTCTTTGGATCTTCTCTATCTCCTCCGTCAAACCGATCTGGTACGGATCCCACACTGATGAACAATACTCAAGTATAGGTCGAACGAGTGTTTTGTAAGCCACCTCCTTTGTTGATCGACTACATTTTCTAAGCACTCTCCCAATGAATCTCAACCTGGTACCCGCCTTACCAACAATTAATTTTATATGATCATTCCACTTCAAATCGTTCCGCACGCATACTCCCAGATATTTTACAGAAGTAACTGCTACCAGTGTTTGTTCCGCTATCATATAATCATACAATAAAGGAGCCTTCTTTCCATGTATTCGCAATACATTACATTTGTCTATGTTAAGGGTCAGTTGCCACTCCCTGCACCAAGTGCCTATCCGCTGCAGATCTTCCTGCATTTCGCAGAAATTTTCTAATGCTGCAACTTCTCTGTATACTACAGCATCATCCGCGAAAAGCCGTATGGAACTTCCGACACTATCTACTAGGTCATTTATATATATTGTGAAAAGCAATGGTCCCATAACACTCCCCTGTGGCACGCCAGAGGTTACTTTAACGTCTGTAGACGTCTCTCCATTGATAACAACATGCTGTGTTCTGTTTGCTAAAAACTCTTCAATCCAGACACACAGCTGGTCTGATATTCCGTAGGCTCTTACTTTGTTTATCAGGCGACAGTGCGGAACTGTATCGAACGCCTTCCGGAAGTCAAGAAAAATGGCATCTACCTGGGAGCCTGTATCTAATATTTTCTGGGTCTCATGAACAAATAAAGCGAGTTGGGTCTCACACGATCGCTGTTTCCGGAATCCATGTTGATTCCTGCATAGTAGATTCTGGGTTTCCAAATACGACATGATACTCGAGCAAAAAACATGTTCTAAAATTCTACAACAGATCGACGTCAGAGATATAGGTCTATAGTTTTGCGCATCTGCTCGACGACCCTTCTTGAAGACTGGGACTATCTGCGCTCTTTTCCAATCATTTGGAACCCTCCGTTCTTCTAGAGACTTGCGGTACACGGCTGTTAGAAGGGGGGCAAGTTCTTTCGCGTACTCTGTGTAGAATCGAATTGGTATCCCGTCAGGTCCAGTGGACTTTCCTCTATTGAGTGATTCCAGTTGCTTTTCTATTCCTTGGACACTTATTTCGATGTCAGCCATTTTTTCGTTTGTGCAAGGATTTAGAGATGGAACTGCAGTGCGGTCTTCCTCTGTGAAACAGCTTTGGAAAAAGGTGTTTAGTATTTCAGCTTTACGCGTGTCATCCTCTGTTTCAATGCCATCATCATCCCGTAGTGTCTGGATATGCTTTTTCGAGCCACTTACTGATTTAACGTAAGACCAGAACTTCCTAGGATTTTCTGTCAAGTCGGTACATAGAATTTTACTTTCGAATTCACTAAACGCTTCACGCATAGCCCTCCTTACGCTGACTTTGATATCGTTTAGCTTCTGTTTGTCTGAGAGGTTTTGGCTGCGTTTAAACTTGGAGTGGAGCTCTCTTTGCTTTCGCAGTAGTTTCCTAACTTTGTTGTTGTACCACGGTGGGTTTTTCCCGTCCCTCACAGTTTTACTCGGCACGTACCTGTTAAAACGAATTTTACGATTGCCTTGAACTTTTTCCATAAACACTCAACATTGTCAGTGTCGGAACAGAAATTTTCGTTTTGATCTGTTAGGTAGTCTGAAATCTGCCTTCTATTACTCTTGCTAAGCAGATAAACCTTCCTCCCTTTTTTTATATTCCTATTAACTTCCATATTCAGGGATGCTGCAACGGCCTTATGATAACTGATTCCCTGTTCTGTACATACAGAGTCGAAAAGTTCGGGTCAGTTTGTTATCAGTAGGTCCAAGATGTTATCTCCACGAGTCGGTTCTCTGTTTAATTGCTCGAGGTAATTTTCGGATAGTGCACTCAGTATAATGTCACTCGATGCTCTGTCCCTACCACCCGTCCTAAACATCTGAGTGTCCCAGTCTATATCTGGTAAATTGAAATCTCCACCTAAGACTATAACATGCTGAGAAAATTTATGTGAAATGTATTCCAAATTTTCTCTCAGTTGTTCTGCCACTAATGCTGCTGAGTCGGGAGGTCGGTAAAAGGAGCCAATTATTAACCTAGTTCGGTTGTTGAGTGTAACCTCCACCCATAATAATTCACAGGAACTATCCACTTCTACTTCACTACAGGATAAACTACTACTAACAGCGACGAACACTCCACCACCGGTTGCATGCAATCTATCCTTTCTAAACACCGTCTGTACCTTTGTAAAAATTTCGGCAGAATTTATCTCTGGCTTAAGCCAGCTTTCTGTACCTATAACGATTTCAGCTTCGGTGCTTTCTATCAGCGCTTGAAGTTCTGGTACTTTACCAACGCAGCTTCGACAGTTGACAATTACAGTACCGATTGCTGCTTGGTCCCCGCATGTCCTGACTTTGCCCCGCACCCGTTGAAGCTGTTGCCCTTTCTGTACTTGCCCAAGGCCATCTAACCTAAAAAACCGCCCAGCCCACGCCACACAACCCCTGCTACCCGTGTAGCCGCTTGTTGCGTGTAGTGGACTCCTGACCTATCCAGCGGAACCCGAAACCCCACCACCCTATGGCGCAAGTCGAGGAATCTGCAGCCCACACGGTCGCAGAACCGTCTCAGCCTCTGATTCAGACCCTCCACTCGGCTCTGTACCAAAGGTCCGCAGTCAGTCCTGTCGACGATGCTGCAGATGGTGAGCTCTGCTTTCATCCCGCTAGCGAGACTGGCAGTCTTCACCAAATCAGATAGCCGCCGGAAGCCAGAGAGGATTTCCTCCGATCCATAGCGACACACATCATTGGTGCCGACATGAGCGACCACCTGCAGATGGGTGTTCCACATCCGGAATGACTCCCCCCGGTATGCACACGGAGTGCACATTGGTTTTCTTCCCCTCTCTTGCTGCCATTTCCCTAAGGGGGCCCATTACGCGCCTACATACGAGACATAACCGGACGACAACTTCAGTATCATTCACAGACAGCATTAACCGTCCCTGTATTGAAGGACCCTGTAAAAAGGCATTGAACTCAAACCACAAATTTACAACCGGCACCTGTACGACATAATGCATGCACGTTTGCATGCTTGCATTCAGCATTCTGGCGGTTACACGGATTATTACTGTACATATTTCAGATTTGCAGTGGTTCATCTCGCACCTGCGTTAACCTTTGATCTTGCAACGTTAAGCACTTAAATATGTTATCTAGACAAATGTATTCCCGAAATTTCACTATTCTACAGTAATTACTTTTTAGCGTTGCGGTTTTTTTCGTCTGTGTATTTGTACGATTCGGATAGCAAGCAGCAAGCAACTCAAATGGGTCATTCAAGGTGAACCGAAAGCAATGAAAATGGTTCGTTCGGTAAGAACTTTCAACGTTTCTTGATTATATTGGACCAGTCGTGATCATTAGAACAGTAGTTTTCAAATTTTTTGGGCCCACAGCTCCCTAGACCTGATTGTTAACACCCATGTCTCCGTCGCGTGGAATAAACGTCCGACTCAAAGTGTTGGGTAAATAAATTTACACTTCGAAAAAAAATGTGTAAGAGTAATTGTTCCTTTAACTTTTGACATAACACATTTTAATCAATTTTTGATGTCAAATGGTTCAAATGGCTCTGAGCACTATGGGACTTAACTTCTGAGGTCATCAGTCCCCTAGAACTTAGAACTACTTAAAGCTAACCAACCTAAGAACATCACACACATCCATGCCCGTGTCAGGATTCGAACCTGCGAGCGTAGCGGTCGCGCGGTTCCAGACTGTAGCGCCTAGAGCCGCTCGGCCACCCTGGCCGGATTTTTGATGTCATTTCATCTTATTGTTACGACGAAATCAATGGCAAGAACGAGCTTGCTCTTCTTCATCAGTTCTTCAAACCCCAACACAAAAGTGGAAATTGCTACTCGTATCTCTTTCTCCACATTCATTCGCGATGTGCGTTTCGTGCTGGTGATTGATAATGCTGAAAAACCTGCCTCATCTGAGTAGAACGTGGCAAAAGCTATCAAAACTAGTAGGCCCTTGTTACCTATTTGCAGATATTCCAGCTTCAACAAGCTCCAAGCCTCTAGCACTGATGAGGAAACCGACTTCGTTTTCAACGAGGATTGTGAAGTATTATCAATAAATTTCTCTTTCTCTTCACTGGTAACAGAAGTTCTGTATTGAGAGAATTTTTCATCCAGTTGTACTGATCAGATTCTTCCGGAATGCACTTTAGAAAGTAATCACTATGTTCTGTTAAATCGTCTACAAATATACACTTCAGTTCCTCAATCAACTGAAAGCCATTGTCTTCTAAACTGCGTGAAGAGCAAGAAAATCATAATGTACATCTTTATCACCCAACGTTTTCTTCCACAATAGTAATTTCTTTCTGAACGCTGAAATTTTGTTTGCAAGTTGCAGAATTTCGGTCTTATTATCTTGAAGTGTTACATTAAATAAACTGAATTTTTCAAAGACGTCACGAAGCTATGCCAGTTTCAAAAGATAGTCACTTTCTATGAACTTTTCGGAACTCAAATGTTTCTCTTGAACGAAGTAACAATGAAGTTCAATTCTGAGTTCATACATTCTTTTCAAGACATTGCCACGTGAAAGCTACTATAATAATTTTGGGAAATGTGCCCAGCCCCCATAACAATGCACATTTGTTGAAAAATCTCGACATAGCTCGTCAACTTTTAATGAAGTTTACCACTTCGATAGCTAATTCAGGAACATCATGAAGGAGAAGGCTCTTACTTTTTGGGGCCAGTGCTTCTCGATGAATAAAACAGTGTGCCCTAATAGAATGCGGATCATCTTTACGGAACACAGCTTGCAATTTGGCTTAACAGCCAGCCGTACTGTGACTTCTATCACACACGCCTCCACAGTTTTCCCAAGTAATGCTGTTTTCTTCCATAAAACAGTGTAGAGTATCAAAGAAATCTGTTGCTTTTATTCTAGGAATATTTTCCTGGAGGAAAGAAGATATTCATAAACTTGTCTTCTATAAGTCGCACGTAACAAATAAGGTGCGCATAATAATTATCCAACTGCATAATACATTTGAAATATCATGTTTCATACTTCCGTTTAAAAATCAGCCCATGCTGAGAGATAAACACAAATCACAATAGACAAATAACAATTAAAAACGATTTGCAAAACTAACCTTCAAACTGATTTTTACTGAAAAAAAGGAAAAATAAACAAATGAATCACGTAGTTAGAGAGCCTGTTCGACTAGACTGTTACCTACAATGCTGCCATAGTAGCAACGCTTACTGTCCGGCTCCTAGATATTGCTACCTGCACACACGCTGTACCTTTACTTAGAAAGCAAATGAACCAAATTATTATTTTTATGGAACTACCTAGGCACCCTTACTGTAAAACTGCGATGCCCCTGTGGACCACGACTCGCAGTTTGAAAACCCTGCTTTAATCCTGACTGCTACTCAACATTCAGTTTGCTACGGGCCATCGATTAAATCAGGAGAAACAAGCGAGAACATTGTTCATCACGTCAAGGCCAGCTGCCCTAAAGTACGTCAAACAGCTGTGTATTTAGTACAACGAAAAACCAGTTCAAAGTTGAACATTTTACTTTTTTGATTCACTCTAGTTTTGAGCCGGGATCCAGTCTCAAATCATCGTTGAAAATGGGTACTGGCCCGAAACTAGTCATCGTGTGAATAAAAAAAGTGACATTTGCAACTTTGGACTGGTTTTTCGTTGCACTGATTAACAAAAGTTGGTGACCCATAGTTATTCCAGCATGCTGCAAGTTCGTAACTGTGTATTTGACAGAGACAAAAATCAAATGAATGTCTCATTGCTGGTATTAACATGATTCATTGCCCAAAGAGTTCTTTTTTCCTCTCTTACGTCACACAAAAACTGCGCTGTCAGCGATTTCCATCACCTGAAGAAATTGTCCTAAATCATGTTGTTGAGATATTAAGATCAGAGTGGAAAAATGTTTCTAGAACTGGTTAGAATGCATGAAAAAGTATATAGCTAAATTTTGAAGGCGAATGCCTTGAGAAACAACAAAAGAATTTGTTCTCAAGACTGTTTTTCTCTCATGGTTTTTGTAAAATTTTAAAACAGCCTTCACACTAAAACTGCAACTAATAATAATAGTAATAATAATAATAAGACTTCTACTACAGCAATTATCCCACCCACTGCAGCTACTAACAGTTTCATTCGAAGATTTACATGTGACAATATTTTTGTGGTTGCATCGCTGTCGACATCACTGCAAAGTGTACCTTCAAAGGTAAGTTATTGTACTTTTTATTTGTAGTTTCGAAGTAACTTTCGAATGATTTGTGACTTTTTCGCACGCCCAAATAATGGATATACACATATAAAGCACAAGCATAAAGCCCTGGAATCGGAATAACAGAAATTCAAGATTACTTTTAACAAACTGTAACTCTGCGAAAGACTGGTTTACACTGAATGAAACCCTAAAATAATAAAAGCGGATGTTTGTATAGTACCATACAACGTAAAGACTCGATCAGACATACACTGTTGAATCGGTAAATAAATATTTTCACAAAGCAACAATAAGACATCATTACATGCCGAACAGAGCAAATATACGATTATAGTCTATATTTCTTCCCTCGGTACGGTGAATCGAAGTGAAGCGATTCTTAAAACTATTATTATTAATATTGTGCCATATGCCTGTGTTTTACGATAGTTTGTGGGTTGCTGGCACACGAAACCGGACACTAACCTCGAATCTCTGAACCGTTGCTGCGCAGAATAAGCCCGCCAAAATTATGTAACGGTACCCAGCTCAAGGTGACTCCGTCGAAATGAAATACGAACCTAGCGGAGAGTCCGGTCTTTCGCGATCGAATGAATCTGTTTATGCTGTACCAGCACAGCTCTGACAAGATCGTTGGCGTTTAACAGCTTTTCCGGTCCCAATCTCACAATCACTTCAGTGAGATCTTGTTGACCCGAGCGGCATTGTCATTTTCGGTCTGGGGAAAAAAATACTGAAAATAATCGTGATAAATAGGTTTAAAAGGTATCAGTCACCCTTGTCTCACTAGCTGCTTACATATATTCCTTCATACAAATATTGAGAATAATTTTGTCGACTAGTTCAGACTCGAGGTCGGGAAGGATGGGAACATTTGGTGTACCTAAGAGAATTTAATTTTCAGTCAAAAATTATAATATTAAAATCATGGAATTTGCTCCTAAACTCTTACCTATTTGTCTGTAAATTAGCTGCAGGCTAACATTACTTTTAAATAACCAATTCTTATATGACGCAATATCTATACTAATGTTAGCGTTGTACCATTTTTAGCAGAACATGGTGGGAAAAATGACATATCAAGTGGTATTAAAACGCATTATAAGGTATTTAATTATATGCTTTATGTAGTTTTTTTCTTCTTACTTCTTTAGTCTACATATGTCTGTCTACAGCAGTAGGCCAGTCCATTCTTCTGCCTGCCTTCCACTTCATTTACGCATACATAGCACATTCTACACCCCTAACAGTCTACTGCATGTATGATATCATTGGGCGTCCCAACCGATTCCTTCCCTCAGGAGCTCCTACTATTTTTTTGTTTTGTCATATTTGGCCTCGAGAGTTTATACGCTATTTAGCTATCGTAAACATAAATAATTCTACAGAGAAAATACACAAATGTATATTTACGGAATTGAAAGCTAAAACCGTTTTCCCACAATACATTTTTAACAAATATCATGGTAAGTAAACTAGACTTTTTGTGCTGTCTTAAAATTAATCATAAGCGACACAAATAAATGAAAATATGAATGCTATTAGAATCTACAGATCTCTCCCTATATTCCAGATTGTAAAGGTGGATGTCTTTAGTAATCAAGAGAGGAGAAGCTGGTTGAGTGAGGAGTTAATCATACTAATCAAAGTCTTGAAAAATTCCGACCGTACACAGTCAAATTACGACCACGAAAACAAAATGTGGTTTACATTAGCTTCCGACTCAGAATCGCACACACATGCAGGGGGCTTGTGGCTTAAAATGTGTCCTAGGAGTCAGTCACTTCCTGTCTTGATGTGCATCCAGAAAGATTTGGTATCCTGAATATATCTCAGCACCTCTTATTTGGTAACTCTACTTCGCCGAGCGGTCTAAGGCGCTGCAATCATGGACTTTGCGGCAGAGGTTCGAGTCCTCCCTCGGGCATGGATGTGTGTGTTTGGCCTTAGGATAATTTAGGTTAAGTGGCGTGTAAGCTTAGGGACTGGTAACCTTAGCAGTTAAGTCCCATAAGATTTCACACACATTTGCACATTTCTACCTCTCCAGCTGATCTTCAACATCCTTCAGTAGCTCCAATTCTCCAGGACTTCTAACCGTAGTCTCTCTTGTTTCCCGATTTTCCAAGTTTCACACCTGTATAGGGCCACGTCCTAAATGTTCAAATGTGTGTGAATTCCTAAGGAACTAAACTGCTAAGGTCATCGGCCCCTAGACTTATACACTACTTAAAATTACTTATGCTAAGAACAACACACACCCCCCAAGCCCGAGGGAGGACTCGAATCTCCGGCGGGAGGAGCCGCGTAGTCCGTGACATGGCGACTTAGACCGCATGGCCACTTCACACGGCGGCCACGTCCTAAAGGGATGCTTACATAATCTGTTCTTGCTGGAAAGTTCTTTTTCAGATTAAAATATTTGCCTGCTGCCATCTGTTCACAGTTTATTTCCGGCTTCTTCCCTTCCTTGCGATCCTGCTCCCCGAATTCCTCTACTTTTTCTCACTCCTATCTTACAATTCTCATTCTTAGAGGCTCATATTCTTCTTCAGCACTGCATAACACTACTGTAGTTTTCTCTTGGTCCTTTTACAATTAAATGTTATTGTAACGTGCTACCTGGTTCATGTTAAGCTTAATCTAAAAACAAAAGACGGCCGTTGAAGCCGAGCGGTTCTAGGCGCTTCAGTCTGGCAGCGCGCGACCGCTACGGTCGCAGGTTCGAATCCTACCTCGGGCATGGATGTGTGTGATGTCCTTAGGTTAGTTAGGTTTAAGTAGTTCTAAGTTCTAGGGCACTGATGACCTCCAATATTAAGTCCCATAGTGCTCAGAACCATTTGAAAAACAAAATATATGAAATTTCCTGGCAGATTAAAACTGTGTGCCCGACCGAGACTCGAACTCGGGACCTTTGCCTTTCGCGGGCAAGTGCTCTACCATCTGAGCAACCGAAGCACGACTCACGCCCGGTCCTCACAGCTTTACTTCTGCCAGTATCTCGTCTCCTACCTTCCAAACTTTACAGAAGCTCTCTGGGCGTGAGTCGTGCTTCGGTAGCTCAGATGATAGAGCACTTGCCCGCGAAAGGCAAAAGTCCCGAGTTCGAGTCTCGGTCGGGCACACAGTTTTAATCTGCCAGGAAGTTTCATATCAGCGCACACTCCGTTGCAGAGTGAAAATCTCATTCTGAAAATATATGAATATAAACAACAGAAATAAAGTGTTAATTCCAACGCTGAGCAAGTGCATTTAAAACTTGAGATATGTACTGTTTGCGTAAACGTGTAGCATATAAATAATTGTGTGGAGTGTCCAATGCATTGCATTGCATCCAATAGGAGCCGCACACAACGCTGTTATTGTTTTCCAAAGTGTCTCACAAATTAAACAAACTTCTTTTTTCGAATCAGCATCCATATCATTTAGTTCGTTTCTTCACACATGTTGTTCAAGTCTCCCTCTGGTTCAGACGCTTAAAATTCAAAATATCTATTAAGTAAAGGACAGTAAAATGATAAAGAAACAGGTTAAAAAAGTAAGTAAACTGTTTATTATTTCGAAAGTAATCACCTTAGTTAATTTATTTATCCCACTATGAGACAAGGCGGTCAGTGGCTTCATGGAAAAGAGTTTGTGGTTTCCTGCGAAACCACGATTGTAGCCAGGCGTGCACGTCTTCGTCCTAAGCAACGCCCACGAGTGTCTTTCTTCTGGGCTCCAAAAATATGGAAATCGCATGGGAAGAGATTGGAACTATCGAGGATGTGTAAAGGCTTCCCAGGGCAACTTCTACAGCGTAGTCGAAAGAACAGGCACGCCACTGACTTTCTGGAACACAGCGCTACGATTAAAGCGCAGTGGTACGTGGACGTTGCAAAAATGTGCCATCAAGTTCAAACGACCAGGAATGTTGGACGGGGGGAGGGGGGGGGGGGGAGGGGAGCGCATGGTTCTGTTGCAGGATTATGCCTCCCACCTGTTGGCAAGTTGTTTTGAGACCGCTGCGGGAGTTTCATTGCGAAGCCCTTGCAGATCGTGCATATAGTCCTGTTTTCTCCCAAAGCGGTTTCATATTTTCGGAGCTCTGGAGAAATACATTGCTTCAGACGAAGGGATGCATGCCTGGGTCCAATCATAGCTCCGCAGACGAACGCAGATATTCTTCCATGAAAGCCGAATTGTTCACACAGTCGGATGAATGTATTAACAGTTATGGCAGACCCTGATTTCTTCTTTGTAATTTTTTGTTGCTTTCCGATCTTCGCATTTTCTTTGATCTTCCGTTTCCCTTCTTTAATTTTCGTCACTACTTTGTATGGCGCAGCCCTCAAAATTGTGGAATACTGCTCTTCTCAGTATGTCTCTGTACATCTGTTAATAGGCTAATTGTTGCTAAACGTAAGACGGAGTTGGTGATATCTCTTCTTTGGATATTTCAAAATTGTTGTTGAAGCAGGGCTAATTTTTAAAGTCACCTTCGATGTTGATTGTTGTTCTTTGTCTTTGAGGATTAATGCTGTGGTAGATCATTGCCTTCCTCGTCCTCTGGTCCTGCGATCCGTACAGCTGATAGATTACTTTGAGGTTGGGTTGACATTCATCATTTTCTCAAACAAACGTTTTTCACTATTTAACGGGAAAGTATTTGCTGCTCTGTATTCAGTCGGTGCTTTTTCTATTGGCCTCACGTGACATAAGCGTTATTAAATATCTCAGCCAATACATACATGGTGAATTTTATTATTTCGGTCGCACTTAATGTAAGAGTCTCTGTGTCTGTTCAGAGCATTTTACGGGGCAAGACAATGTGAAACCCAATGGCTGTGTTAGGTAGGATGTATGGGGTGGAATAGTTAACACTATTATCCCATTGTTGTTGCAATATTCAGAAACTGGAAATTATATACGACTGGAATGATTGCCTAGAAATATTTTCCTGTGCTGGTCTAACAAACTCTTTGAAGAGTTTTATACAATCAGAAAACAGATGTTCGTTGATCCATCTCTTATGGGAACAATTATGCATAGCACACAGGTCAGTTTTTGCACAGTGTGCTTCCCATTCTTTTCCTGGGGAATAAAAGGATTGGTGCGAATTCCGATTCACTACAGGCACAAATGATAGTGACATCTTTTCTACTCTCCCAAGAAACAAGAAATTGTCGAACGAAATTGCTTGGGCTCTTTGCGCCCAAGTTTTTTTTAGGTATTTGAATGGCTGATATTCAACTTTCTGTGAATTTATATTTTTCAGTTAGATATTCTAAATTATCAAAATATAGTTTCAAACATTGTTAATTGAAAGTAGTTATTCGGTTTACCGTTGTTCCGTCTGGCTGTCTGAGGCTTATTTCTGAGTGCCTATTCATAAAAAGGAACTAACACTTCTCTCCTGCCAATTGCTTCTCTATACACAAATCGTTACAGATGTTGTTGGCTTTGGCATAACAGTACACAACTTTACGTGACTGATGCTATAGTATCAAGTTTTAACACATGATTTCCCAACCTCATATTCCTGACAAGAGGTTGTTCTAAATCGCATTGTTTTACTCCGTCATCGTTCAGTTTACTTTTCCTTCGCAGTATTGCTTCCGGTGTACTGTACTGCGTACCATTTTCTCTAATTGGACCTCCATGATGAATCGTAGCTGCTGCATTTTACAGATCCTGTACAGTTCCAGAAGTTCTTGTTAGTTTTCATACTGTAAGATTCCGGCATCTGTAATGCAGGCCCCAGATACACTGGGATAAACGAAACCTCACAGTTTGAGATCGTATTTAAAGTTATTTCAGTGATACCAAAATCGAGTCAAATTTACAAAGAAGTTAGAAGTATCAGGGTGACGTTGCACCCCATCTGAACCAGGTGCTTGTTCCGATTCGGTAGGGAATGGGATCATAAAGCCATTGTGTCCTCTCCTGAGGCAAACTGGCCCACAACTCTTGTAGCTGGTCCTCGATATGTGAATACTGGCACAAGGACAGAGTTATGTCCGATCTGGTGCCACACATGTTCTGTCAGGGACGGATTTTGGGATCTTTCTAGCCGTGGGAGCACCTCAACATCACACATACATTTCATAAAGACATGTACCTTGTGTGGACGAGCACTGCCCTGATCATAAATAGCACATCAGTACTGTGGCATGAGATGTAAAACATGAGGACGCAGTATCTCTGTAACATACCATTGTGCTCCACGCACCATGAAGCCTGGAGTAACAATACTGTGCCCCTCCGAAGGATTGGAAGAATGGAACTTCTCCTTCACTCATCGCCATACTTGCTGACAATGGTGATCCTGGGCATTGCAGAACCATAGTTCATCACTGAGTACAATATGGCGCCACTCATCAGCATCCATGCTTCCTGGACGCAGCACCACTCCAGATGCGGCTGACTGTGTTATGGTGTTAACGACAGCCTATTTAGACACGCGCGTAGCCACGCGGTCTGAGGCGCCTTGTCACAGTTCGTGTGGCTCCCCCCCCCCCCCCTCCCCGTCAGAGGTTCGAGTCCTCCCTCGGGCAGGGGTGTGTGCATTGTCCTTAGCGAAAGTTAAATGAAGTAGTGTGTAAGCCTATGGACTGATGACCTCAGCAGTTTGGTCCCATAGGAACTTACCACAAATTTCCAATTTTCCAGACTATGTACACCACGGTAATTTCATAGTTTGGCTGCCGCTAGTCTCCGACCAATAGTGTGGGACGACAGAGAATGTTGCAGAGAGTTCATTACTTGTTTGCAGATAGCAGCCGCAGTTGTGAAGGGATCATGATGTGCTTGGTGCGCAATACGTCGATCTCCACTTGTGGTGGCCAGACGTGGGCGTCCGGAATCTTGACAACGAATATGTCTTGAAACGTCCCCTTAGAATAATTATACTTCACTGTGCTGAAACTGACACACAATATTTTTGGCGCAACGCAATCTGACTTTCAAAAATCCCTACAAAAGAATGGCCCTGACTAACATTAACCTATACGTTTCACAAATCACTTACCTCACAAAAATCTTCGTTACTCGAAGTACTGCAATACAGCGAGCGCCATTACTGCCAGCTAAATAAAAGATTCAAACTATGGAAGGCACTAACTACTGATAGGCATAGCTAGCAAATGAAAGATTTTAATAGAGAACAAACAATGTATTTACCTTAATAGTCATAATATATATAGCAGTTCATGACATCCATTCCTACAAATGTATTGTTTCTGATGCTCTCAAAAATCCGCCATCTCACTTCCCCACATCCACCACTGCTGGCGGCTCACCTCCAACTGCGCAACGCTACGCGCTGTTAACATCCAGCTGCCCAACACTGCAATGGCAGACAACAATGCAAACTAGCCACAGACTGCACACAGCACAGCCAGTGATTTTCATACAGAGCGCTACGTGGCGTTACCAATAAGAAAACCTAAACAGCCTACTTACATAGCCCCCATGCTCCCCACAAAAAATTTTACAAATTGTTTTGGGCAGTGGCCAATACAGCTTTGAAAAAATTTTTCATAATTACAATAAAAAGAAATCAAATGAACACACTTATTGATACAATGTTGGTCACAAGCTAAAATTTTCCCACAGTCCATAAAGACAGACCTGATCGTTCAGCACAGTAAAATAGCAGTGTTTTTCTCAAAGTCTGAGCAGTAAAAGAAAATGCACACAGAAGTAGTTGATTTCCCTGCAGTCTTGAAGAAGTAGTGTTATCCTTCCAACGGAAAGACAGTGCTGACTCTTGACATGCAGACAGGTAATGGGCCACAACAGAGCAAACCCACAGCAGAGTCATTCGAAGTTTTGAAGAATATTGGTAGGTAGGTCACTATAGTCTTGGTAGAGAGTATGGTATTGGTGGGCCACCAGAGGTGCTGACCCACTGCAGTCCTTATAGAAATAATGGTATTGGTGGGCCATCAAAGATGCAGACCCACTGCAGTCCTTGTAGAGACGGTCAGCAGCCCTCTGTTGTGACTGTGCAGGTGCACAGTCACCATTGAAGAGTCTTTCGGATAATATAGCAAGTCCATAACCACCACTCGTGCACTCCCAAAGTTTTTGGAATTGTCCTTAGAACCAGTAATGCTGTTAATCAGTCCCTTGCTGAATTATTAACACACGTACAAGCACTAACAGTCCCAACTTCTCACATATTGTGCATTACTATGAGCAACTGAAATACGTGCAGTGAAATGAATGCTTACAAGTTACTTAGTTTGATGAACTGGTGTCAATTACAATTTTATAACATGAGAATACAACAACTAAGGTACAAAATGCATAATTAAAAAACATAACAGTACAGATAACATACGTAGCAACACAGGCTTTACAAAAGAAGACAAATATACATAAACATCAGTATTTTAAACATAGCTGCGCTACAGCAATGGTTCCACGTAAATCAGACTAAGAACAGCCGACCAATTGCAAAGGATAAAGTAATCTTTACCTAGGTTTCAATAGATATAAATCTATCTTCTTCAGAAGACGCCTGGGGACAACGAACATCGTAATATATATTAAGGTATGAAACATGAGTCAAGAATAAAGTTTAACATATATTAGGAAAATATTGTATTACAAGATGTGAGAAAGATTCTTGGTACTTACAGTATTATAACAACATGAAGTGATATGTCCTTATCGTTTAGGCAAACATCTGCATAGTTACATTAATCATATAAAATATAGCCCTGACACCAGGGTTTGTCAAACAAATAAAATAGGTACATAGAAGTTGCAGAGCGCCTAAGCGACTGAGTAAAATCGGCCAGCGTAGTAGCACAGCGGCCAGGGCAGGTGGCGCTCATGTCGCGAACTATGTGCCGATAGGCGTACTGAAGTAACATTTGAAACATCAATTTTAAATGCGTTCTTAAATAGAGTGATAATAAATAAATTGGCAAGCATTTGACACTCCCGTTATGACATTGTGGGAGGTATAGGAACAATAACGTAGATACATACATCAAAAAGACAGGTGGCGCTTCCGCCGTGAGTTACATGCAGTGGTCTATATAGCCAAAATATAAAGTTATATTACCATATTAGTGAAGCCCATAGAACGTATATAAGTCAAACCATCAAGAACAATCAGTAATGGCTTTTAAGAAAATTACGAGACCTGGTCTACAATCCAGTTACTACGTAATATAGAATAAGAGAAAATTACATGAGGGCCGCTGTAGTGGCAGCCATATATCGTGAAAAGAACACATTATATAAACGATAGTAAACTGGAGGATTTGAAAGTGCATTATAGCTTCCTGAGGAAATAGACTACTGAGGTTACTAACATTAATGTTATATATTACACAATACGGGTTTAAAGCCTTCGAAAAATTGTTTACAGGCAAGGTTCAACTGATCATTCAGAATATTGCCGTCTTTGAGCTCTAGACGTTTAAAAATAAATAGCTCTTCCCACAGATCTAGTCTCCGTCCTTTGACCTGTCTATGTAGGATAACCGTGTCTTCTAACTGTTTAGGCGTATGGCCAGTTAACAAGAGGTGTTCAGCAAAGGTAGAGTTGCGAATATTCGTTCCTTTTTTACCTAACAGATGTTCTTTATATCGTGTTTTCACAGCTCTGCCGGTTTGACCAATATAATAAGAGGGGCAGTTATTACAGGTTAGCTTGTAAATACCTGAATTAGAAAACCAATCGCTGGCAATCTCTACTGACTGTACAAGATTTCTTTTTAAACTGTTATCTGTAGAAAAGGAGACGTTACAGTTATATTTTTTATTCAGAAGACGTTTAATCCTATACGATAAGTTACCCAGGAAAGGGATGGAAATAAATTTTTTAGTTTCTGTGGTATCCGTGGGGAGAATATTTCTCAAAGTCGAACATTTTTGGGAGATTTTCTTATTGAGCAGGTAATCGATCATATTCTGGTTATACCCATTATTAACCGCAATCGCTTTGATGACATTCAATTCCTTTTTTTGATCCGCAGGTGATAAAGGAGTGGTTACTATTCGGTGAATGGCGGAATGAAAAAATGCCAATTTATGAGCTTTTGGATGGGTTGAGTCAGCAGGAATGACATTATCAGAATATGTTTCCTTGCGGAAGATATTAAAATGGAAGGAATTATCTTCTATAGAAATTGTTAAATCGAGAAAATTAAGTTCACGTTTATCATTTTGAAGTTCTTTTGTGAAGGAAATTTTTTCATGTAAACCGTTGAAAGTGTTAAAGAGATGCTCTAACTCATGATCAGTGCCATCAAAAGCAATGAAAATGTCATCAACATACCGTGCATAATAGCGGATTTTGTGGCATAATTCTGAACTTGAATTGAAGAACGTTGTTTCTAGGGCGTTAATGAAAACCTCTGCTAGAATACCGGCGAGGGGGCTACCCATTGCTAGACCATCTGGTTGTACATACATTTTCCCGTTAAATGTGAAGTAATTGTATTTTAAAATGACCTTGAGTAAACCAATGAGTTCGGCAATCTGAGTTTCACTTAATTTTTTGTGTTTAAGAAGATTCTCTTTTACAAGGTCTATGGTTTCATCAACCGGAACATTTGTGTAAAGGCTGACGATGTCAAAGGACACCAGTCTAGTGTCAGGTGTACAACTTATAGATTGAATATTGTGAATTAATTCCTTACTGTTTTTTACAGAAAAATTATTTTCAAAAGTGAAAGCATCTTTAATTTTAAAATGGAGGCGCCTAGAAGGGTGTGATGTGGACTGCCTATACCATTCACTATAGGGCGGATTGGGTGATTTTGTTTATGCAGTTTAAACTGACTTCTAAGCACTGGTGGTTTAGGGTTCATATTTATAAGCCCTTTCTTTTGGAACTTATTGAACAAGCTGACGGAATTCGTTAAAGTACGCCGGATTTCATTTTGCAGTTCAGTAGTAGGATCTACAGTAACCTCAGTGATGTCGTTTTCCTCAAAAAACTTTACAGTCTTCTTTATATATTCATTTTTATAAGCCACGACCACGGTGTTCCCTTTGTCACTCTTAGTGATTAATGCGTCGTGCTCTCTAAGTTTATGATTAATGCTTTTTATTATACTATATTCGCCCGATTGCTTATTAGGAGATAATTTAATTTCTTTTTCTATTATGTTGTTACATTCGTAGGCACATTTGACTTGCTCCGTTTTCTCTAATTTCAGAGATTCTAAACCGATTTTTAGATCTACAATGAGATTACAAATAACTGGATATTTATCGAGTTTAGCAGGCAAGTTATATTTAAGGCCTCTACACAACAAGTCATTTTCGGCCTGCGTAAAAGAGATATTGGTTTTATTTAGTACTCTATCGTAAAATAGGTGCTTAACACTATTGTCTGCTGTATTATCACTTTTACTTGTGGTCCTATTACTAAACTTTAAAAGCTTTCTTTCATGTCTGGCCTTGATTATTTCTTTACGATTAGAGAGACATTCATTAATACTATTCCATAGGTGGTCAATTTGAAAATTACAAAGATCTTTAAAGGCTTTAGTTAAAAAGCCATTATCCCTGATTATGTGAAGGCGTACGTAAATTTTAAACAGTGGAACAGGGTGCCTTCTATTAAAAAGAAGCTAGCGCATTTAGTCATTTCCGAGAGCACAGTAAATTTGTACAAGAAAAAAGATGTCCTTAATAGTGAAGCCTACTGTATACACCTATTTTTAACTAAAGCCTTTAAAGATCTTTGTAATTTTCAAATTGACCACCTGTGGAATAGTATTAATGAATGACTCTCTAATCGTAAAGAAATAATCAAGGCCAGACATGAAAGAAAGCTTTTAAAGTTTAGTAATAGGACCACAAGTAAAAGTGATAATACAGCAGACAATAGTGTTAAGCACCTATTTTACGATAGAGTACTAAATAAAACCAATATCTCTTTTACGCAGGCCGAAAATGACTTGTTGTGTAAAGGCCTTAAATATAACTTGCCTGCTAAACTCGATAAATATCCAGTTATTTGTAATCTCATTGTAGATCTAAAAATCGGTTTAGAATCTCTGAAATTAGAGAAAACGGAGCAAGTCAAATGTGCCTACGAATGTAACAACATAATAGAAAAAGAAATTAAATTATCTCCTAATAAGCAATCGGGCGAATATAGTATAATAAAAAGCATTAATCATAAACTTAGAGAGCACGACGCATTAATCACTAAGAGTGACAAAGGGAACACCGTGGTCGTGGCTTATAAAAATGAATATATAGAGAAGACTGTAAAGTTTTTTGAGGAAAACGACATCACTGAGGTTACTGTAGATCCTACCACTGAACTGCAAAATGAAATCCGGCGTACTTTAACGAATTCCGTCAGCTTGTTCAATAAGTTCCAAAAGAAAGGGCTTATAAATATGAACCCTAAACCACCAGTGCTTAGAAGTCAGTTTAAACTGCATAAACAAAATCACCCAATCCGCCCTATAGTGAATGGTATAGGCAGTCCACATCACACACTTGCTAGGCGCCTCCATTTTAAAATTAAAGATGCTTTCACTTTTGAAAATAATTTTTCTGTAAAAAACAGTAAGGAATTAATTCACAATATTCAATCTATAAGTTATACACCTGACACTAGACTGGTGTCCTTTGACATCGTCAACCTTTACACAAATGTTCCGGTTGGTGAAACCATAGACCTTGTAAAAGAGAATCTTCTTAAACACAAAAAATTAAGTGAAACTCAGATTGCCGAACTCATTGGTTTGCTCAAGGTCATTTTAAAATACAATTACTTCACATTTAACGGGAAAATGTATGTACAACCAGATGGTCTAGCAATGGGTAGCCCCCTCGCCGGTATTCTAGCAGAGGTTTTCATTAACGCCCTAGAAACAACGTTCTTCAATTCAAGTTCAGAATTATGCCACAAAATCCGCTATTATGCACGGTATGTTGATGACATTTTCATTGCTTTTGATGGCACTGATCATGAGTTAGAGCATCTCTTTAACACTTTCAACGGTTTACATGAAAAAATTTCCTTCACAAAAGAACTTCAAAATGATAAACGTGAACTTAATTTTCTCGATTTAACAATTTCTATAGAAGATAATTCCTTCCATTTTAATATCTTCCGCAAGGAAACATATTCTGATAATGTCATTCCTGCTGACTCAACCCATCCAAAAGCTCATAAATTGGCATTTTTTCATTCCGCCATTCACCGAATGGTAACCACTCCTTTATCACCTGCGGATCAAAAAAAGGAATTGAATGTCATCAAAGCGATTGCGGTTAATAATGGGTATAACCAGAATATGATCGATTACCTGCTCAATAAGAAAATCTCCCAAAAATGTTCGACTTTGAGAAATATTCTCCCCACGGATACCACAGAAACTAAAAAATTTATTTCCATCCCTTTCCTGGGTAACTTATCGTATAGGATTAAACGTCTTCTGAATAAAAAATATAACTGTAACGTCTCCTTTTCTACAGATAACAGTTTAAAAAGAAATCTTGTACAGTCAGTAGAGATTGCCAGCGATTGGTTTTCTAATTCAGGTATTTACAAGCTAACCTGTAATAACTGCCCCTCTTATTATATTGGTCAAACCGGCAGAGCTGTGAAAACACGATATAAAGAACATCTGTTAGGTAAAAAAGGAACGAATATTCGCAACTCTACCTTTGCTGAACACCTCTTGTTAACTGGCCATACGCCTAAACAGTTAGAAGACATGGTTATCCTACATAGACAGGTCAAAGGACGGAGACTAGATCTGTGGGAAGAGCTATTTATTTTTAAACATCTAGAGCTCAAAGACGGCAATATTCTGAATGATCAGTTGAACCTTGCCTGTAAACAATTTTTCGAAGGCTTTAAACCCGTACTGTGTAATATATAACATTAATGTTAGTAACCTCAGTAGTCTATTTCCTCAGGAAGCTATAATGCACTTTCAAATCCTCCAGTTTACTATCGTTTATATAATGTGTTCTTTTCACGATATATGGCTGCCACTACAGCGGCCCTCATGTAATTTTCTCTTATTCTATATTACGTAGTAACTGGATTGTAGACCAGGTCTCGTAATTTTCTTAAAAGCCATTACTGATTGTTCTTGATGGTTTGACTTATATACGTTCTATGGGCTTCACTAATATGGTAATATAACTTTATATTTTGGCTATATAGACCACTGCATGTAACTCACGGCGGAAGCGCCACCTGTCTTTTTGATGTATGTATCTACGTTATTGTTCCTATACCTCCCACAATGTCATAACGGGAGTGTCAAATGCTTGCCAATTTATTTATTATCACTCTATTTAAGAACGCATTTAAAATTGATGTTTCAAATGTTACTTCAGTACGCCTATCGGCACATAGTTCGCGACATGAGCGCCACCTGCCCTGGCCGCTGTGCTACTACGCTGGCCGATTTTACTCAGTCGCTTAGGCGCTCTGCAACTTCTATGTACCTATTTTATTTGTTTGACAAACCCTGGTGTCAGGGCTATATTTTATATGATTAATGTAACTATGCAGATGTTTGCCTAAACGATAAGGACATATCACTTCATGTTGTTATAATACTGTAAGTACCAAGAATCTTTCTCACATCTTGTAATACAATATTTTCCTAATATATGTTAAACTTTATTCTTGACTCATGTTTCATACCTTAATATATATTACGATGTTCATTGTCCCCAGGCGTCTTCTGAAGAAGATAGATTTATATCTATTGAAGCCTAGGTAAAGATTACTTTATCCTTTGCAATTGGTCGGCTGTTCTTAGTCTGATTTACGTGGAACCATTGCTGTAGCGCAGCTATGTTTAAAATACTGAAATTCTTGCCTGCCGAGGTATCAAAAGCTGCATCCAGGTATATGGACATCAAATTAAAAATTGTGAAAGCAGGTATGGCTATTGACTTTAATCACCAGTGCCTAGAGAAAGACATTATTCCTGATTATGTGAAGGCGTACGTAAATTTTAAACAGTGTAACAGGGTGCCTTCTATTAAAAAGAAGCTAGTGCATTTAGTCATTTCCGAGAGCACAGTAAATTTGTACAAGAAAAAAGATGTCCTTAATAGTGAAGCCTACTGTATACACCTATTTTTAACTAAAGCCTTTAAAGATCTTTGTAATTTTCAAATTGACCACCTGTGGAATAGTATTAATGAATGGCTCTCTAATCGTAAAGAAATAATCAAGGCCAGACATGAAAGAAAGCTTTTAAAGTTTAGTAATAGGACCACAAGTAAAAGTGATAATACAGCAGACAATAGTGTTAAGCACCTATTTTACGATAGAGTACTAAATAAAACCAATATCTCTTTTACGCAGGCCGAAAATGACTTGTTGTGTAAAGGCCTTAAATATAACTTGCCTGCTAAACTCGATAAATATCCAGTTATTTGTAATCTCATTGTAGATCTAAAAATCGGTTTAGAATCTCTGAAATTAGAGAAAACGGAGCAAGTCAAATGTGCCTACGAATGTAACAACATAATAGAAAAAGAAATTAAATTATCTCCTAATAAGCAATCGGGCGAATATAGTATAATAAAAAGCATTAATCATAAACTTAGAGAGCACGACGCATTAATCACTAAGAGTGACAAAGGGAACACCGTGGTCGTGGCTTATAAAAATGAATATATAGAGAAGACCGTAAAGTTTTTTGAGGAAAACGACATCACTGAGGTTACTGTAGATCCTACTACTGAACTGCAAAATGAAATCCGGCGTACTTTAACGAATTCCGTCAGCTTGTTCAATAAGTTCCAAAAGAAAGGGCTTATAAATATGAACCCTAAACCACCAGTGCTTAGAAGTCAGTTTAAACTGCATAAACAAAATCACCCAATCCGCCCTATAGTGAATGGTATAGGCAGTCCACATCACACACTTGCTAGGCGCCTCCATTTTAAAATTAAAGATGCTTTCACTTTTGAAAATAATTTTTCTGTAAAAAACAGTAAGGAATTAATTCACAATATTCAATCTATAAGTTGTACACCTGACACTAGACTGGTGTCCTTTGACATCGTCAGCCTTTAGACAAATGTTCCGGTTGATGAAACCATAGACCTTGTAAAAGAGAATCTTCTTAAACACAAAAAATTAAGTGAAACTCAGATTGCCGAACTCATTGGTTTGCTCAAGGTCATTTTAAAATACAATTACTTCACATTTAACGGGAAAATGTATGTACAACCAGATGGTCTAGCAATGGGTAGCCCCCTCGCCGGTATTCTAGCAGAGGTTTTCATTAACGCCCTAGAAACAACGTTCTTCAATTCAAGTTCAGAATTATGCCACAAAATCCGCTATTATGCACGGTATGTTGATGACATTTTCATTGCTTTTGATGGCACTGATCATGAGTTAGAGCATCTCTTTAACACTTTCAACGGTTTACATGAAAAAATTTCCTTCACAAAAGAACTTCAAAATGATAAACGTGAACTTAATTTTCTCGATTTAACAATTTCTATAGAAGATAATTCCTTCCATTTTAATATCTTCCGCAAGGAAACATATTCTGATAATGTCATTCCTGCTGACTCAACCCATCCAAAAGCTCATAAATTGGCATTTTTTCATTCCGCCATTCACCGAATGGTAACCACTCCTTTATCACCTGCGGATCAAAAAAAGGAATTGAATGTCATCAAAGCGATTGCGGTTAATAATGGGTATAACCAGAATATGATCGATTACCTGCTCAATAAGAAAATCTCCCAAAAATGTTCGACTTTGAGAAATATTCTCCCCACGGATACCACAGAAACTAAAAAATTTATTTCCATCCCTTTCCTGGGTAACTTATCGTATAGGATTAAACGTCTTCTGAATAAAAAATATAACTGTAACGTCTCCTTTTCTACAGATAACAGTTTAAAAAGAAATCTTGTACAGTCAGTAGAGATTGCCAGCGATTGGTTTTCTAATTCAGGTATTTACAAGCTAACCTGTAATAACTGCCCCTCTTATTATATTGGTCAAACCGGCAGAGCTGTGAAAACACGATATAAAGAACATCTGTTAGGTAAAAAAGGAACGAATATTCGCAACTCTACCTTTGCTGAACACCTCTTGTTAACTGGCCATACGCCTAAACAGTTAGAAGACACGGTTATCCTACATAGACAGGTCAAAGGACGGAGACTAGATCTGTGGGAAGAGCTATTTATTTTTAAACATCTAGAGCTCAAAGACGGCAATATTCTGAATGATCAGTTGAACCTTGCCTGTAAACAATTTTTCGAAGGCTTTAAACCCGTACTGTGTAATATATAACATTAATGTTAGTAACCTCAGTAGTCTATTTCCTCAGGAAGCTATAATGCACTTTCAAATCCTCCAGTTTACTATCGTTTATATAATGTGTTCTTTTCACGATATATGGCTGCCACTACAGTGACCCTCATGTAATTTTCTCTTATTCTATATTACGTAGTAACTGGATTGTAGACCAGGTCTCGTAATTTTCTTAAAAGCCATTACTGATTGTTCTTGATGGTTTGACTTATATACGTTCTATGGGCTTCACTAATATGGTAATATAACTTTATATTTTGGCTATATAGACCACTGCATGTAACTCACGGCGGAAGCGCCACCTGTCTTTTTGATGTATGTATCTACGTTATTGTTCCTATACCTCCCACAATGTCATAACGGGAGTGTCAAATGCTTGCCAATTTATTTATTATCACTCTATTTAAGAACGCATTTAAAATTGATGTTTCAAATGTTACTTCAGTACGCCTATCGGCACATAGTTCGCGACATGAGCGCCACCTGCCCTGGCCGCTGTGCTACTACGCTGGCCGATTTTACTCAGTCGCTTAGGCGCTCTGCAACTTCTATGTACCTATTTTATTTGTTTGACAAACCCTGGTGTCAGGGCTATATTTTATATGATTAATGTAACTATGCAGATGTTTGCCTAAACGATAAGGACATATCACTTCATGTTGTTATAATACTGTAAGTACCAAGAATCTTTCTCACATCTTGTAATACAATATTTTCCTAATATATGTTAAACTTTATTCTTGACTCATGTTTCATACCTTAATATATATTACGATGTTCATTGTCCCCAGGCGTCTTCTGAAGAAGATAGATTTATATCTATTGAAACCTAGGTAAAGATTACTTTATCCTTTGCAATTGGTCGGCTGTTCTTAGTCTGATAAAGATCAGTGTTGCAGGAATTATGACATAAGTAAATATATAAAATAATGAGAATAGTTTCGAAAAATTAATTTCACACATGGGCTTTAAAACAAAACAGAATAAATAATGTCTAAAAATCTTTACAAAGTAAATAACATATTATAAATGCAAATTATATTTGAGGATAATAGTATTGCTCATCATAGTGAATGTAGCTGAGTGTTAGAAAAATTCTACAACATAAGTCTTATCAGATAAACACATAAAGACAGGAAGAACACAAATACACAAGGGTACACAAACAAATAGCGGAATAATACAATAGGAAAGGACATTGTTTGTTTTACTGCAGTATTTTGCAAACAAAACTTTCTTTACTTCTTGTAAATCTCCCATCATTCATCATTATTCCCCAAAAGTCTTATCTATACCTGCTTTCTGTATTTTATTGATATTTCTTTCAAAATAATTATTTGTCTGTGCACAATACTCATTTTGGCCCAAATCTTTTTCATATAACTTCTCAATGCATTCTTTCCCTATTCTCCATAGTTAGTTTCTTATATAGTCTACCCCCTCTTAAGCTAACTTAAATCTACTGAGCTCAGATATTTATACTAAGGGACGAGGCAATGCAGCAGCACATAAATTAACACAAACAGCAATGACAAAAAATGCAAATTGGCAAAGCAAGCAGCAAATAATATAAATTAGCAAAGGAAATGCAACATTATCACTAATATGAGCCAATGTGCAGCAACAAGAAAAATAATTCAGTAGTAAAACTGGCTTAACACAGAAATACAAAGTGAAATTCAGTAACACTATGCCTGGCAAACAGCAGCAGCAAATGCAATAACTTATATCTAAACATGACAAAGCTCAAGCAGAAAAAATATTACACTAAAGACAACAATGCAGAAAAGGGAAATGTCTATTCACATTTTAAAATCTATGTCATTAAAGTGGTGCACCACAAGAAGTTATTCTACCAAAAAAATTACCAGGTAGTTGAAAAGAAAATTATGTATGCAGTAACTGTTATTAAACCCTTCTTATTGTTCTTTCCTTTCTAAGTGCTCCTTTTTCGAAGAATGTGGATCGTAAAATTATTATTTAATAGATCTGTTGACAGAAAGTGTTCACATTAGCAAATGCATTTAATTTTATTTTGTATAACCAATGCTGCAACACAGCTGGAAAACAGATATCAAATGAAATAAGCAACTATGAAAAGCAAAGCATAAAAATACCATTCAATAGTCATGTGACATTTCATAAGCTAGTGGAAATTCTCTCAACCCTCGTAGAAAGACGTTTGTCATAATCAGGTGTGCAGATGTAAGTATCTTTCCAAGTAATGAGCGTGTCGTATTTGCAATGCTTTCTACAAAGGAATGTCAATAGCGAGGACAATGGCCTCTTTTTTCTCTACCTAATGGCTTTCTTTTGTCAGACGACTATCTATCAGCTGGGCGCCCAAAACGCATTACGTCAAGGTCACTTACCTTTCTTACCGAAATATTTACGACAGCAGTTTCCGCTACAGTGACAGTCTCATTTAAAAATTTCACAGGTCGAGAATTTGAGTTACAAATGTGTAGAAAGAAAATCCTGTAAATATAACAGTGTCCAAAAATTTTTTTGCCGGCATTGTGATACATTACGCATATACACACATTTCATAACTCTTAAAGTACAATTCTTGGTTTCCAACATCCTTTTCATAAATCAGAGTCCCTAACCACTACTCCTTATTCCTTACCTTATTACACATATAAATATTCGTCGACACTTCTTCAATATTTCATCATAATAAATACGTAGCATAATCAAATTCCTCATATGGCATCAGCTTATTGATGATAAACATACCTCAACAGCATAATGTACATTGTCATAGTAATAATATCATAAAAACTCTGCCAAATCTCAAAAACGTCGTAACTTTCTGCAATAATTTCAAAACCTAAAAAAATTCTCTGCTCATTTCAATAGTGTCATCTAACTCAATCGTACTTTAAAAATCATGATCCAATACCAAATACATCATTCAAAGCTCTCATAGTATCACAATGGTTCCGAAAAAATATGAACAGTTCACAAAGTACAGATAAAATACAATTTCGTAAGTGTGAAGTTATCCAACAGTGTAATTACGTAAACATCTGTCACTGATGTAGTTAAATGATCAGATAGCTGTGTAATTTATGTGTTAGAGAAATATGGTACCGATGTGTAAAGTTGTATAAGCAAATACCATATTAGCTAGGGCTCCTTGTGCTTGCCACACACATGGTACACAAAGTAAGCGTGTACCCCCCTGACGATTAATGTAATTATACCCTCAGGTGTTACAGATTACAGCAATGGAATGAAATTTATCATGGAAAACTTTCTTTGTAATAAATCTTTAAAAAATAAATGTTTTAAGTACAAAATTAATCACTCAAATACGTGTACTGTAGCGCTAAACTGTGCGTCTTGTTGTAAGATAATCTCTGTGGAAGTGTAGTTATCGTTCTCTGTAAGCAAAGTTCTGCTGAAATCAACGTACTTACCTCATCATAAACGAAAGTGAAATGCTTTGCGTATAGATATCGTAGTTATTACGTACCTTACCGTGATCAAGAAAGTACTATAATGTAACGTATTGTTGTGCTACAAAAAAGGCTGTCTCATTGTAACTATGCCACAAGAGTTACTACTAAAACATGTTTTACTTTCCAGAAGAATTCAGAAAAACTGTGCAGATATAAAACAGAAACACTGCAAAAGCAACATTGTAAATGGTCACTCATTAGTAGCGTCGTGATAAAATCGTGTAGCTATCACATAAACGAACCACTGTGTCATCTGGTATCTCACAGAAAGTACTTTAAATCCAGAATGTATTTTCAAGTAAACCAAAATGTTGCATTAAAATCTCATTAGCAGTGCCAGTATATGTTCTAAGTATGTAAGCCTGATAGTCGTTATATAATCGTGCAACTAACAAGCAAGAATGTACAAATAACAACACTGTGTCTCTGTTCACTATAACAATGCATTCGTAATTTCTGTTTAAAAATGTTCCCTAGGTTCTAGGCTGGATAGTTAACTTCAAAACACCGTTACATGTTAACAGTTTCTCAGTGTGACAAATTGTACTAGTAGCGTGAAGTGAAAAGTTTTATGGCAAGGACTAAGTTAAAAAGCAGATATCTTTTAATAAACGGTTTTACACGTGAAATATGGTGCAAGCCTTTACTCTTCCTACTATGCAGAGCTCCAGCTTCAACGGAATTATCATGACGTATATGGTACATCGGTAAAGAATGCTCAAATTTTTCTCAAGGTTAGCTTATGTTATTTTTCTCGAGCCCAGTCGGCGCACTTGGCTGCCTGCCGGTGCAAGTCATTGTCTGTTTCTTTGCTGGCGCGCGTCGTTATTAGGATTAGGAGACCTAACTTCTACAAATTCACCTTGTCGAGAGTGCCCTACTCTGTTTGAATCTCGCCAGTTCTGATGCAATTCAAGTATGTAGTTACGATTATATCGTCTGTCGTCATGTCGGTAGTTCCTGTAGTTTCTTTCTTGTCAGTTAAGTGGTGGAGAATTTCTCCCTGAATTATCACTGCACGGTGGACCGTTGCGTCTGAAGTTATTCTGTCTCCCGTGGTAATAATAGTTCTGGTTGCCGTATTGTCTGTTTCTACGATTGTCTCTGTTATATTCATTACTACGGAAATGCGATCTATCTCTGTAACTCTTACTACTGTGCCAACGGTTGTCATACGGGTGGTGTCTGTTTTGGTCACGATTTGTGTTGTGAGAATAGCCTTGTCTTGTCCAGTTATTGTTTCTTTCATCGCGGAATTGCGACGGATGTGACCTGCATTTGTTGTGTTCCTGTTTTCGCGTTCCGCGATTGTCAGTGTCAATTTCTAATTCTTGTAAGAGTCCCTGAAAAGCTTCAATGTCGTCTTTGCAACGTCCTGCCAAAATAATATGTCGTAAATGTTCAGGTAATTTGATTGAGCAAATGCGGATGAGTTCTGAGGGGCTGTATGTGTTTGACAGGTACTGATTCTTGTGCAAGATGTCTTCAAAATATTTGACAAGACTGGAAAATTCAGATTGTTCGAAATGTTTTATCATTATGATGCTATGTTTTCTCGGTCTTGTGCGGCTTGAGACCAATATGCTGAGAGGAAGGCATGATAAAATTCTCCTTCACTGTGACAATCGTGAATGACCGATCGCATTCTTTCAGCTGGTTCATTCTCTAAGTAGCCACACATAAATTCTAATCTGTGCTCTAATGACCAGTTGGGAGGAAAACAATGAGAGAATTGATGGAGCCATGCTCGTGGATGAATGTCGTTGCCAGAATTCTTAAATGTTTTGAATTTACGTGTAGTAATGAACAGCTAATAGTCAAAATCATCATGTCGGCGAGTCGCATATCGGTCATTGTTACGCCGTTTCGGCGGTTCCATTTCAAAATTCGGTGCACCCTGCCAAATTCTTTCATAATTTCCGAAGTATCCTATGTTATTATTTTGTGGTTGTTCCGTATTTCTATGTCCCTCTTCCCGTACTGGAGTGCGAGTGTCCTCTGAAATATGTAATTCTTGTATTACTTGTGCCCACTGATCTTGTACTTCCCGGATTTCTCTTTTGTACTGTGTATTGATTTGATTTTGATTTTGTTTGAATTTTCTAATTTGTTCATACTCTTCGGTGTCAGTGAAGGCTACAGGTCTTGTGTCATTCAGATCATCATCTAGCTTTGTAGATAAGTTACTGAACTGATCTGAAAGTTCGGCTACTTTATCCGACAGTGAAATTATTTCCTCTGTGGGTTTTTCTGAACCAAGTTTCAGAGTGTCCATTTGTGTTGAAATCGTATCTACTGTGTCTTTTAAGTTTTCCTGAGTTTTTGCAAGTTGCGTAACCGAATCGGTAGATGCAACTGAGTCAATTTTAGCTTGCAAGGTCTCATGATTTTCATGAACAATAGTTTGCAGTTCTTTTATGGCTGCTTCGTGATTCTGTAATGCATTTTCATGATGCGAAAAAATAGGTTGTAAATGCTCACAAATTTGTGTTTTTACGTCATTACAGGCTTTTTGACATTTCGATTCGATTTTATGTAACTCAGTAGTTAAATCTTCACGTGTTTGTTCAAGCGAGGTGTGAAGATTTTGTTCCATTGCGTCTAACTGTTGCTGTGTTTGTCTCTGGTGTTGTTCCATTGTGTCTAACTTTTGAAGATTTTGTCCCATTTGTTTCTGATTTTGTTCAAACGTTGTGTCTAACTTTTGTAGCCTTTGTCCCATTTGTTGCATTAACTGTAATAACAATGCACTGGTGTCTGAAACATGTTCCAGAGTGCTTTTCGGCAGTGAATTTGCACCGGCAACATTCACATTTTGACAAGCGGAAAATGTGTCTTGACTCATTTGAGAAAACGGTGAGAACCCAACACTACCTGTTTCACTGTCTACACCATTATTTGACGCCCGCTCCATTTCCCTATGCACAATTACCAAATGACTACTTTGAATGTCTGTTAATTCATTACACAGTGGTGTTGGTACGCTACGCTCGTCGTCACTATTATTTCTCATTTTACTCTGGAGCCTAGTGTTACGTTTTTCACACGTCATCATTGTCACAATATTTCACACGATAACACAGAAAAGCACAATTTGAAGAGCAGAAATAAGAGAACACATTAACATAGCGCTGAAAATAATATCTAGTTAATTGCAAGCGCAGCTGCGAAATACTTGGTGCAAATCTACATGCATGCCACAACTGTTTTACTGTACAACAGTGAAAGACTGCAACTACAAAGGAGATTCTAAGGGTCGACATACGAAACGCCACCTTAGAAAAATTATACGTGACTGTGCTTAAACTGACACACAATATTTTTGGCGCAACGCAATCTGACTTTCAAAAATCCCTACAAAAGAATGGCCCTGACTAACATTAACCAATACGTTTCACAAATCACTTACCTCACAAAAATCTTCGTTACTCGAACTACTGCAATACAGCGAGCGCCACTACTGCCAGCTAAATAAAAGATTCAAACTACGGAAGGCACTAACTACTGATAGGCATAGTTAGCAAATGAATGATTTTAATAGAGAACAAACAATGTATTTACCTTAATAGTCATAATATATATAGCAGTTCATGACATCCATTCTTACAAATGTACCGTTTCTGATGCTCTCAAAAATCCGCCATCTCACTTCCCCACATCCACCACTGCTGGCGGCTCACCTCCGACTGCGCAACGCTACGCGCTGTTAACATCCAGCTGCCCAACACTACAATGGCAGACAACAATGCAAACTAGCCACAGACTGCACACAGCACAGCCAGTGATTTTCATACAGAGCGCTACGTGGCGTTACCAATAAGAAAACCTAAACAGCCTACTTACAGTCTGCCCTCATGTTTCCACACAGTCCAACATCGAGCCACGTCAGCAACAAATCACTGGCACATCCACAGTCGCTGTCAGGTGCTGATAACTCTTATCTCACACATGCACGTGACATCCCCGTATCTTTTACAGTGATCACTGAACATCTTAACGCTGTTCAAGGCCCTTATATACCTGGCCTGGTAGCAACAGTAAACACGAACACTCTATGGTGGCCGTTGCACCTCACACAGAGAACTGAAACTCTAATTATTTACATACCCATCGACGGTGTGTATATGTAAAATGTTACATTGACATCCAACCATTCTTCAGTGTACTTCACCTCTTTTGTCAGGCAGTGTATGTGCATACGTCTAGCATATCAGAAGAGGGCGAGGAAAACTCTCAAATATGCGTACATTGTCATTTCCAAGTGAACCGCTTGAGTGGAAGTTTGATACAATGACGGAGCCTGACGCGAGAGTCCCACCTGGCAATGCTTACACCGGAACAACTGATTCCGGCTGCCTTGTCTTTAAATTTTATCGTATATTTTCGTGAAAAGTATAAAAATTAACATTAACTGAACTCGTCTTTACAAGAGATCTGTGAAGTTAGGAAAGCTGGAAAGAAAGCATATCGTTCTATTAAAAAAAATATTTTTTTCAATATCTCGATTAAGACAACAGTCGAGAATATTAAGCATAAAACTAAATTACTTTCGTTTCTGTGTGCTTTCATATGCCGAAAATCTCGTTTCGACATCTTGAACTGTCCACAAGCCATAGTAAAATGTGTGGTCTTCCGCCTTGTGCAGTGTACCTTTCGCCACCTTATGATTCACACGAAGGAGATAACAAATGCCTGAAGAACTTTTCTCATTTATTGAAGTGACGTGAGGACTGCAGTCATTCACTCACAGAAACACAACGATACTTCTTGGTTCAATCGAAACAGGAAAACTGTCTTAATATCTCGAATTGTTATCACTAGTCTGAAACAGATGTTCATAGTGGAACACCATCAGTGTTAGACTAGTAGTACAAATTCTGTGTGCACACAGACCACAATTTGGACAGCTATACAGATAACATACTTACAGAAAGGTCTAAGAACAGTTGTTATCAAGTCCTGGTACTTGGGTCCTCAGAGGCGAAGATCCATAAGCATGGCTTGCTGTAGATGGTTGGCAGCACATGGAAGCCTCTAAAGATGATGATGCGCCAGATGGTGTGTTAGCTTCAACTGTTCTTGCTGTGGCCACGTGGCGTCTTAAATACAGTGTTGGTGGATGGATCTACATGCGGCCATGTGACATTGTCCAATCAAGTAGCTCCACAATTGGTCCACTTCCTATTCGTAATGCAAACGCCACCTGTTGGCAAAGAGGGCGCCTCTGGTCGCAGCGTCGCTGCCAGTGTTGCTCATAACAAGCCATTGTTGCTGTTTTCCCCCATAAGGGGTATTTGGTTCATGATGTCATGGTGCCTGCTGATCCAGGACGTAGCCACCCACTGCACTGCTGGTGGAATACGAGTCACACAGCATCTGCCCCCCCCCTCCCCTCCCCCCCTCCCCGCCGGAGGAGAGACGTTTGACTGTCGCGAGGTCACGGAGTCCAGTGGAGTCATCAGTGGCTGTAGAAAGCAAAGTTCTTGAGCCCTCACCATTGACATCGATGGAAATGGGTGCACCAGCTATAGTTGACTCATCGTCATGGCCACTGATGTTGTGCTGGCTAGTGGGCTTCAGTTCCAGAGGGCACTGCTGCTGCGGCTGTGGGTGGTCCAACTCGAACATCGGAAAAAGTGGAAAAGACATGGTAGTGGAATTCTCGATTGTAACACACAGTGCCTCATGAAGGCTTGCAAGACTATGACTGGTCCTGCAGCTGGGCCTCCACCATAATTCTCCCAAGGAAGTGATGTGTGCTGGGACGCCACATCTGTCTGTGGAATCTGTGGTGACGGTTGTGGGGCCTCTGTGAAGTGCTGCCATAGGCCACTGATTTCATCAGACAGAGTTGGGAACTCTGAGTGTGGCCACATATCCTTTCCTCTGGACTTGCATCATCTTGAGGAACTTCTGTGGTAGAGGATGAACTATTTCAGATATTGTGGAACAAGAAGACTGCTGAAGTGGATGCAGAACATGGTCAGTGACCTCGTGTGGAGCCGGAAGGTGCGGGACCAGACTTGCTGGCTCAATGTCCATGTGGGAACAGCCAGTTGCTGCGTTCAGTGCTGGTGTCCTGACCAGACGGAGCATTATGCTGTTTTGGGAAATGATACCGAGTGCCCCAGGAGAAATAGAATCATGTACTTTGAAGCATAACGCGTTAAGAAGATCCGAACCGAAAGTCTTAGGAGGTCTCTTGGTGGTAACGACAAGTATTCAAACCGTCAAAGCAGATTCGTGATATCTGATTGTAGAGTAGATTTGTCCTATCACATCAATGCTATCATTATTGTAATTATTCAGTTGCTTGGTAAAAGATTGAACTGGTGGTCATCCTAACTGTCTGTAAGCTGTCAGTTAATTATCGTTGTGGATGGCGCTGTGTCGAATTATAACGTGACTGGAATGTTGTTAAGGAACACTTCCAACGTTAACAACCGATCCAAAATGGGTAACATGTGTAGTATGTCTGCAACTGAGTGCAATTCATCAGCTTTTAAATCCGAGTCCATGCTCCCAAAGCGTATTCTATTCACATTCATCTTATGCCCTATTTACAACAAAGTGTGAATTCTGCGTTTCGAAAATAACATTGTTGTCACTGGTGAGTAATAAAACAATTGCTGCACGATGGAAACTTCACAGAAGCATGGGTGCCCAAAACCTCAGAAGAGTGAGATGCTGTATCTCATGAGGACACGTTTCATGATCGTCAAGGGTGGCGAGCCAGGGTCCATTGTGACTGGCAATAGGAAATCAGTTGCAGGAGCCTTGTCAGGTCGCTGAAGAACTCAGTATTTGTTCAAATGCTCCAATAAGTGGAAGGCATGCCGACAATGAGGGCTGAGTTGCAGGGAATAATTTTTGAGACCCTAATTGCGTGAATGGACCAGTATCATACATCACACCAAGGAATAGACACATGACTGTTTTCACTCGGAATTTGTGCACTGAAAATGACAGTCCTGAGAAAGACTCTGTAACTGCACGATCCATTCCCAGTAAATTTGCCCACTATTTTGCGACAACTAAGGAATTAATGGCGGCGGGCCGCCATATGAATTTGAGAACTGAAGTACACCATCAATTTAGTTTTAAGCTGATCGAAAGACAGGTCATATGATTCGACCTCAGGATTTGGTCATATGGTTCGACCTCAGGATTGAGGGTGGTTATACACTTCGGCACCCGAGTATACTAATAATAAAGCTCGTTGATGGGTATCACCTGAGGTTACGTGTGTGATGGAATGCTATGCCAAGCGTGCGAGATAGTTGCCCGTGATTCCCCTTTCTTGTTAAAAGCGGGAAACGGCGGCGGTGATGCGATGACAGTGGCAATCTTTTCTAGCATGAGTTCGTGTGCTGCTGCACGTTTTGAAAGATGGTTCAAATGGCTCTAAGCACTATGGGGCTTAACATCTGAGGTCATCAGTCCCCTAGACTTAGAACTAGTTAAACCTAACTAACCTAACGACATCACACACATCCATACCTGAGGCAGGAATCGAACCTGCGACCGCAGCAGCTACGTGGCTCCGGACTGAAGCGCCTAGAAGCGCTCGGCCACAGCTACCGGCATTTTGGAAGAGTTTTAGCACTTGAGTGGTCACATCCGTGTTGAGTACATTCACACTGAAGTGAGAGTTGCACGTTAGTACACCATGTATGCAAAAAATTGTCTTAGGAGCGCCTTCTATCATGGGAACTGTGGAAGATTTAGAACTGAAATTCACTTAAAACATTGTCGCCATTGACTAAAGTGACTTGAGAAGGCTCACTAAGCACGAAAAAGTTACCAGGTAGACTTATAATAATAAACACTTCTTTTGGTGCAACACAAAAGAGATTCTTTTCATAAAACCGGGAGGGTTGCTGTGATTCAGAAACACAAGACTTCTCGGTTCAACCGAAACTGGAAAACTCTTTTAAATTTTGTACATCAATGACAAGTCGGGAATAAAAGTTTGTAGGGGAACACTATCACTGTGATTCTGGCAATATAAATTCTATGTCCACACAGATCACTGTTTGGACAACTGTCCAGAAATCACAGTCACAAACGGATGTAAGAGTGGTGAATACCAAGTACTGGCACCTGAGTTGTGAGTGACAAAGATCGATGAATATGGCTTGTAGAGATGGCTGACGGCACGTAGAAGGCTTCGGAGGCGATGGTGTCCAGGATGATACATCGGCTTTAACTGGCCCAGTTGTGCAGCATTCTTAGTACAGTGTCAACAGATGGAAATGGCACGGTCAATTTGTGGCCTATTGGCGATGTCGATGTGCCTGTTGGCTAAATAGGAGCTCTGGTCGCTGCCATTGTTGCTGTTATGCTCTGGACATGTTTATGTTTGATTCACAGTGTCATGGCGCGTACAGGTTAGCAAGTCTGCCACCCACTGCATCGCCTGTGATGCTGGCGGGCTACGTGTCGCGATACAGCAGTTGGACTTGTGACTTTTTGTATCGTCTCCATTTTACGACAGTGGTAGCAAAGCGGAAGTTGTATATACCGTTCATAACTTTCGTAAAGCCAATCAAATTTTCTCTCTCCACTGTCACCCCGTCAAAAATAACAGCGTCGTCGACTGAAAGTGTTTACACCAAGGCAAGTATTGCAGGACACATGGTTAATGTATATCATAAACTGCAACCATCCTATCATATATTTTTGGAAACGTGACAGTTGGTGTAGTGAATGGCAGTTATCCTAAATGTGAAAAAATGTAAGTTACTGTGGATGAGTAGGAAGATGAAAGCTGTAATGTTCGGATACAGTATTACTAGTGTCCTGCTTGAGACAGGCAAGCCGTTTCAGTATCTGGGAGTAACGTTGCAAAGCTATATGAGATGGCACGAGCATGTGAGAATTGTGGTAGGGAAAGCGAATGATCGACATCGGTTTATTGGGAGAAGAGTGATTCACACGTAAAGGCGACCGCATATAGGACGCTCGTGCCACCTATTCTTGAATGTTTTGGATCCGCACCAGGTCGGATTGAAGAAAGACATCGAAGCAATTCAGAGGCAGGATGCTAGATTTGTCACTGGTAGGTTTGAACGACGCTTAAGTGTTACAGAGATGCTTCAGGGACTCAAATGGGAATCCCTGGAGGGAAGGCGTCGTTCTTTTCGAAAAACACTTTGGAGAAAATTTAGAGAACCGGCTTTTGAAGATGACTGCCTAACGATTCTATGGCCGCCAACACACATTGCTCATAAGGACGAGATAAGATAAGAGAATAGGCTCATATGAAGGTATACAGATAATCGTTTTTCCCTCGCTTTATTTGCGAGTGGAACAGTAAAGGAAATGACTAGTAGTGGTAGAAGGAGTCCTCCGCCACGCACCGTAAGGTGGCTTGCGGAGTATCTATGTAGAGAAGATGTAGATGTGGATGTAGAAATTACTTATGCATCCAGGTCGATACAGCTATTTTCTTCGCACAAACTCGACCAGATTTTATTGTAGCTGGAATGTTTCAAAGATGTGACTTCTCCATTTGTACCTGATTATTATTTTTTCTTTTATTTGTTGGTTGAAACGATACTGTTGCTGAGATATCTTACAAATTCCAGTGGCAAGCAGTACAATCAAGTTGCCATGCATCGTGTGAAATGCTTCTTTTAGAAGTTCTTTTCTCTGTTTTGTAATAGTTTTTTGATTTCTTGCTACATACATGCTACACAGAGATCACACAGATGAAATAATATAAATTAAATAATATATAAAGTCGAGCTGATAGTCCAGTGCTGCTTTCTACACAGCGTCAATTTGTGGAATACAAACAGAGAACACAATTTTAGTTCCAAGCACAGTACGTCATTAACCGTTCAGCACTTATTACTTGTAGATATACATAGTGCAGCTAGAGTAAATGGTTCTACACTGACGTCCACAATGGAGACGATGCTGTGTCTATTCTTACGATTTGTGTGACTGGACAACATGATGATAGTTCGTGAGAGAGGAGAAGAACCTAACATGTAACACAAATTTGTGTGAAGAGCAAACGTAGGATTTTGAAAAAAATTCTACCCACATTTAAACAATGCACTTAGTCGTACAAGCAATTGCGATCTTCATTACTTGCATTACGCCAACACCATCTAGAATGAAGGCCAAATAACCGTATCGTGACGTCACTGCCAAGCGGCGATCGTAATATAAGGCAAAGAAATCAAAAGAACTGCGTGGCTCGTAAAATTAGCGTTTTTTTGAGTTGATACTTGAATGAGGTTAGTTAACAGAGCAAGTACATACAGTTCTTTATATGGGAGTGAGGCAAAAACAATTAAGATCGCGTAACTGCGATTAATTTCGTGCATAGCATACTCGTATACAACATAACTAGTATATTTGTAAACAAAGCTACTTACTTCTTTGAAAAAAATGCGTCATTTTCGTGCATATGAACTGTTAGAAACATCTGGGCATTTTTACATGCACCCTACAGTAGTTGTTTAGTAAAGCATTCACGTATTTCCCTAATAATATTTCCACACAATAACTCAAGAGGCATCCACATCACAGTCTGTTGTATTCACACAGTTTTCTATTACCAGTGCATCAAAAACAAATTCAGTGACTAGAATTTTGTTTAATGAAACTTCTTTTGAATAGATCTCCACTTTTAGACGAATAATAATCAAATGGTTCTGAGCACTATGGGACTTAACATCTGAGGTCATCAGTCCCCTAGAACGTAGAACAACTTAAACCTAACTAAGGACGTCACACACATCCATGCCCGAGGCAGGATTCGAACCTGCGACCGTAGCGGTCGCGCGGTTCCAGACTGAAGCACTTAGAACTGCTCGGCCACAACGGCAGGCTAATAGTAATCACAGTACACACTAAGTAATGGGACTACACAGATACATGGACAGATATAAGAATAATACGCTCGTTTTTCAATATTTTCACCCTTCTTTAACTTTTCTTTCAGTTCCTGAGCGCTGTAATACGTAATTCTTTTTAAATACTCATTATGGTGGTTGCACTAATCTTGATGCTTTCCTTCAACACTGCTGCCTCCAAGGTGCTTTTTCTTCTGGTCCCTCTCTGCATGCTCTTGCAGCTGAAGATAGGCTGCACAGATCGGAAAAATGACTGGTAAGGTACTTGACTCAAGCCGTGGTTTTGGAAGTGGAGCAGTTATGGTTTTTCCGTCTATGGCTGATACTTCCCAGGTAATGTAGCTATCTTTGATACACCTGAAAAATGAGCAGTTTAGTACATTAATCGCAATATATTCAAGACAAGTGATGCGGCAAGTGATAATATACCATAATCTAAAACCTGCATTACTAAATCACATTAAAACAAAAATTACCGCTGAAGAATTAATAACTACGAGAATCTGTCTTGGGATTTTGTGGAGCAATTTTCATTAAATTGCCTCCAGGAAACTTGAACACATGACCCTTGTTACTTGCTGTGTAATTTCCAGTAGCTTTTGGTGCGCAACAATTCATAATCTTAATACATAAACCTATATTATGTTGCATCAAACTCACACGGGCACAACTTAGTAACACACAATATGATTTCCGTGTACTTAAATAACGGATTTTTAACCATCACATAGCAAGAGTTTTTGTGCCCAACACTGTGTTGATACAACGCAAGACAGCTGTTGCCTTTCGCCGTTTCTCGCCGACGTTACAACTTCGAATTATCGCAGTTGTCCGCCCCTTCCATAAAGTTGGTGCTGGTTACGCCCATTTTATTGCACGCATAAAGCAGCAATGCCTGTGCTAGCTGCTCATGCTGTCAACATCAAATCGGAACTAGTACGTGTCTTCAGTTTAACCTTGCATTTTTACACTTTGCGCCTAGACCGAAAACTTAATATTATATCCACCTGATCATGTCACCTGGGATTCCATGTACCTGGTTCAAAAATCGATCTGAGCACTATGCGACTTAACTTCTGAGGTCATCAGTCGCCTATAACTTAGATCTAATTAAACCTAACTAACCTAAGGACATCACCCACATCCATGCCCGAGGCAGGATTCGAACCTGCGACCGTAGCGGTTGCTCGGCTCCAGACTGTAGCGCCTAGAACCGCACGGCCACTCCGGCCGGCCATGTACCTGGTATTTCACGTTTTGCCCTCTTGTAATATACTTATTTTTAAAACGACAGCAATGGCAAATAATGGTTGGTGTCATGAATACAAATCGAAATACGTCAAGGGAGGAACAGTTACTTTTCATAGGTGCTTTACAGTCACCTGACTTTGGAAGCAATGCATGTTGGCGACAAAAAACTGATCTGCTCATCAGAATGTTCACTACATAGACGTTCCTGTTATATGGTTCAGTGATCTCTTTACCGCCTGGATGTAGAACTCTGATCTCAGAACGTGAAACTTCGACGAGCCTGCAGATCCTTGTCATCTGCATGGCCCGTCATGTTATAGTTAGGCAAAAAGAATTTCCATCGGTCTGTACGTGATAAAGAATTCTTTGCTTATATCTGGCCTCGAGATCTATATCAACAAGCGATGTGATAGGCTGATGTGCGAGCAGAGTCGAAAAGTATTTTCATTTGGCGTTCTCATGATATTTCGGGGCATCCATGTTGTAATTAGGAAGAAACCAAATACGATCTTTGACCGGCACGCTCAGACAGCTGACATTCGACATCTGAATAATATATAGATCGCTGATATGACTGCACAAATTACCGCCTCCGTAAGCTGGTGTCGTCAGAGATTACATCGACTTTTTTTCTGTCACTGGAAAAAAACATACGAGTGGATCGTTTGCCTTACTGTTCAAAATATATATTACGCAGCGCAGTTCTCACTTAGCTCTCTATCTCTGCTTGCCTTGTGAAATGAACATTATTTCAAGTTTATTACACAGGTTAATAACTTGGATAGACTATACAGGATAATAGCTTGGATAGAGCCTTGTGAAATGAACATTATTTAAGGTTTATTACACAGGTTAATAGCTTGGATAGACAACATTGATTTTTCTTCGACGCACCGTTGTCAGATGTATAAGAAAATGTGTTGTAAGTAATGGCTGACGCAGACATGTTTGCAACTTCTTTCCGATGGGGCACACTACGGTTCACATTTTTAGAGAGTGAAGTAAGTTTCTATGAAATGTTTCACACTTTTTAAGCGAACGATGAAGCTTGTAGATTAGAGGATGTTTTAAGATCGATTTAGAAATTCATTGTTTATGCACATTTTTTCGAAGTAGAGTTATTTGTTACTTTACAATAGTTCAGTAGCATTACGTCCGTTTAAAGCAAATGCCTTGATGAAGCGTTGACAACTCTGTGCTATGCGAAGCACAGTTTCAATGCATGTACTCCCCTTACAGCTGACGCCTGTGGCCGAGCGGTTCCAGGCGCTTCAGTCCGGAACGGCGCTGCTGCTACAGTCGCAGGCTCGAATCCCGCCTCTGGCATGGATGTGTGTGGTGTCCTTAGGTTAGTTAGGTTTAAGTAGTTCTAAGTCTAGGGGACTGATGACCTCAGATGTTAAGTCCCATAGTGCTTAGAGCCATTTGAAACATTTGAACTCCCCTTACAAGAGGCTATTCGTCATCATAGATTTAGTCCCAGAAGCGTAACAATGTCAACATAGTACTGGGGACAGACAGCTGGCTGAAACTAGAGGTTTATAGCACTGAAATTCTAAACGCCGTCTGGAATGTTTATCGCAAATATATGTCGAACTGTGGCGATGGAGGCCTGTTACCCATGACAAAATGCGCCGCTCTTCTTTGGCTCTAACGTCTCTCTTCTACTAATCGAACGTGGTAGGGGTCCCAGACTGACGAACAATACACTAGAATCCGTCGAATAAGTGTTTTGTAATCCATTTCTTTCGTGGATGAATTACATTGTCTTTCCTTCCTATGAATCTAAGTTTGGAATCTGCTTTTCCTACTGTTAGTATTGTCTTGAAACTCCACAGTCTCAGTTTGCAAGTTTTCCCCTCTTTCAAAGTTTTTCTGACAAATACTGTAACAGTTGCGAATTTTGTTTAAGCTTTTTCGTATATGACGAAGGAATTCAAAACCACTGGTTATTTGCGATTGATGTGTTAGGTCAACTAGACCGCAGGGCATTACAATGATAACCAGATGGTCAAAGGTATCTTATGTTTGTTACAGTTACCAAACAGGTTTCTTGGTAGTGATAAGATAGTTTGAAACCGGTACCAAGTAAATGTTTGTTTGTTAAGAGCTCCTGGCGTTACATAAAAATTATTTTGCACCTTTAACGAATTTTTCTGTCTGTACTTGACAACAATATTAACTAAGAGACACTTTACTGATGTTCTGTAAGCAAAATATATCTCATCACGAACCATCGTACGGCTTCTTAAGTAGTTTACACGAGAAAGGATGAAAGTGGCGCTTGCTCCGAGCTGTGAACAAAGGGGCCACTGCCTGGAGGCTGTCTGGAGCTGGAATGGGGTCGGCCGGAGGAACAGGAACGGTATGCTAATGGCGGATGAGAGTGAATTTCCAGGTAACCGGGCCAGTGAGCAGCATTCCACAGTCGCCTCGCCGAATTAGGAGCTCGTGCGCCGCTTAAGCGTTATCTCACAGGTGGTCGTCTGCGTGCGGGCAGCGCGTGGCAGGATGTAGTGTGTCTGGGCTGAGAACTGAGGCTGTTGTGCCCCACCCGGTCCCCCAAAAGCTCAGCGGTCGGGGTCAAGGTCGTGGCCCTCAAGCGGCCAGCGCCGTCAACACGATCACCTTCACTCGCCGCCGCCGCCGCACCCTGTTTACACTCTGCCAGCACAACGCTGCACTCTCAGTGGCTCACACTAGTTTCACCTACCACCAGTAGTACTTCTGACGTCAAGTTTTTGGTTGAGGCGTTGGTGACATTTCAAGTATCTCATCAACTACATCAGAAGCATATGAAACGCAAAACTGGCGCGGTTTTCACCATGACAGTAGGCTGCTACCCACACTACATGGAATCTGGCACGTGCGCTTACACTGTGGAGAACTGTACTGCCTGCCTAGTTCAGAAGGCGATAATGTACCGCCAGTTCACGCGGGAAGTATTAGTAGAACTAGTACTTTTATTCATCTGCGAATAATTTTTACAGAGATATTGGACATGACCTAGCATTACAGTTGGAATTCATATAGACAGGCATATACAGTCTTAAGGTCTACATCTACATCCATACTCCGCAAGCCACCTGACGGTGTGTGGCGGAGGGTACCTTGAGTACCTCTATCGGTTCTCCCTTTTATTCCAGTCTCGTATTGTTCGTGCAAAGAAGGATTGTCGGTATGCCTCTGTGTGGGCTCTAATCTCTCTGATTTTATCCTCATGGTCTCTTCGCGAGATATACGTAGGAGGGAGCAATATACTGCTTGACTCTTCGGTGAAGGTATGTGCTCGAAACTTTAACAAAAGCCCGTACCGAGCTACTGAGCGTCTCTCCTGCAGAGTCTTCCACTGGAGTTTATCTATCATCTCCGTAACGCTTTCGCTATTACTAAATGATCCTGTAACGAAGCGCGCTGCTCTCCGTTGGATCTTCTCTATATCTTCTATCAACCCTATCTGGTACGGATCCCACACTGCTGAGCAGTATTCAAGCAGTGGGCGAACAAGCGTACTGTAACCTACTTCCTTTGTTTTCGGATTGCATTTCCTTAGGATTCTTCCAATGAATCTCAGTCTGGCATCTGCTTTACCGACGATCAACATTTTATGATCATTCCATTTTAAATTACTCCTAATGCGTACTCCCAGATAATTTACGGTATTAACTGCTTCCAGTTGCTGACCTGCTATTTTGTAGCTAAATGATAAAGGATCTATCTTTCTGTGTATTCGCAGCACATTACACTTGTCTATATTGAGATTCAATTGCCATTCCCTGCACCATGCGTCAATTCGCTGCACATCCTCCTGCATTTCAGTACAGTTTTCCATTGTTACAACCTCTCGATACACCACAGCATCATCTGCAAAAAGCCTCAGTGAACTTCCGATGTCATCCACAAGGTCATTTATGTATATTGTGAATAGCAACGGTCCTATGACACTCCCCTGCGGCACACCTGAAATCACTCTTACTTCGGAAGACTTCTCTCCATTGAGAATGACATGCTGCGTCCTGTTATCTAGGAACTAGTGTGACAAGTGGCAGGTGGTCGGCTGTGACATTTGCCTGAAGTGATTTAGGGTTCAAATGGCTCTGAGCACTATGGGACTTAACCTCTGAGGTCATCAGTCCCCTAGAACTTAGAACTACTTAAACCTAACTAACCTAAGGACATCACACACATCCATGTACGAGGTAGGATTCGAACTTGCGACCGTAGCGGTCGCGCGGTTCCAGACTGAAGCGCCTAGAACCGCTCGGCCACCCCAACCGGCGTGGTTTAGGGGAACCACGGTAATCGTAAGGTGTTTATAACTTTGATGTAAGGATAATACCACTAGAAGGTCATGTTAATGGATACTTCCATTGCTTCGAGATGAAACAGAATCATGTTTGAGAGTGAGTAGCAAAAGTGTGTTAGATCTGACGGAGAGTCGGCGACATATTCAGAAGTAGCTTAAGGCGTGCCCCGGGGAAGTGTGTTCGCGCGTTAGCTGTTCGCATGAAATTTTAACTACCTGAAGATCGTATTTATAGTAACCTCACATTTTCTGCAGATGACACAGGTGTCTCTAATGAAGTACTACCTGCGAAAAACGTTCAAAAATATTAAGGCAATTGTGGAAGGATTCGCGACTTGCTTTGAATGTACAACTGTGCGTTTAACAAAAGGCAAAAAACGAGATGACCTATGATCACAATGTCAGTAAGTCGCACTCTGAATAAATCAACTCATACAACTGGCTGGGGGTAATTATCTTTGAGGATATGTAATCGAATGATCTCATAGGGTTAATCGCAGATAAATCAAGTGGCAGACAGTTTCATTGGTGGAATATTTGGAAAGTGCAGTCAGTCTACAAAGGATATTGCATCAAAACACTCGTGTGATCCATCCTAGAAAATAGCTGGAAAGTGCGGTACCCATGCTAATTAAGACCTACAGAGGATGTGCAGCTTCTACAAAAAAGAGCAGCAGGAATGGTTACAGTTTTGTTTAACTTACCAGTGGGAGTCGCAAAAACGCTACAAAAATCTGATCTGATAGACGCTTGAAGACAGATGCAAATATTCCTTCGAAAGTCTACTTCCAATGTTTTAAGAATCGGTACTAAGCGAGGAACCTAGGAATATGCTACAGTCTCCTACTTATCGCTCCCGTAGAGTAGAATAATGAAGCTAAGTACAGTGGCATTTAAACAGCCATTCTTCCAGCGCTTACATGCGAACGAAACGTGAAGAAATCCTCACATTTTGTTCAATGCTGAGTACCGTTTGCCATGCACTTCATAGTGATCTACAAAAAATGGTTGTAAATGTATATAAATTGCGTTTTGGTTCAATAATATTAGTTTATTACTAGTCTGTTTTGGCTTATGAGGCCGCCATCAGGTAACAACTGACTAGTGTCCACAAATACACTATTGGGCGAGAATCCTTGACCACTATGGTAAAGACACCCACAACAACACATAATCTTTGCTTGCGACATTATGCGGAAAAGTCATACTGAATGACCATAACTCGTTTTATGCATCAGATACGTTACAACCAATTAATGACTTTTGCTTATTGCAGTTTGGGGCGACTGCATATGGAAAAAAAAGTTGAGGGTGTATATAAAAGCACAATGTAAAGAATGGCCTCTATACGAGGGATATAGTTCAGCACAAACTGCACATGGACGCTAATTTCTAATAGAACGAACACGCACTGAGACAAAATTATTAATGTTTTTTTTCCACAGGGGAGATAGCTTATATACTGGGTGAGTCGGGTACGACAGGCCACATCCATAAATAAAAAACGAATAAATATGTCTTCGTGCGGTTTTCGACAAGTGATAGAGATCAATGCGACGTACTGCCGAATCATAATATCGAATGTTTTTTAATGGGAACCTGAAGTTTTACTACGACAGTTGAAAGAGCCTTCGAATGGGATTTCAACAACATAACATAGTGTAACGTGATCAAATAGTAACAAGATAACTGCGCCCCAAACAACTGTCCCTCTGGTCCCGTTCTCGCAGGATCTTTTTCCAGTGGCAGAGATGTAGGAGATTTGATGTTTTAGCGCATTCTTGATATTCACGATACATTTGTGAAATGGTCGTACGGGAAAATCACTACCTCGGAGACGGTGTGTCCCATCGCTCGTTCAAACTCAAGTCTTGATAACCTGCCATTGCAACCTGCTATCTAACAACTGCGCCAGACACTTATTTTCTTCCATAGGCGTTGCCGACTGCAGCGCCGCATTCTGCCTGTTTACAAATCTCTGTATTTGGATAGGCATGGCTATATCAGTTTCTTTTGCGCTTCATCGTATTAGCAGTCTGATTTCTGTACAAGTTGTGACTAACGTTTCCTTCCCTGCATGTCATCCCTGCTACTATTAAAATTTCGGTCTGTAGTCCAGTCAACACTGTCAAAAGTTTTCTCTAAATCCACAAACGCTATAAACGAAGGTTTGTCTTTCTGCAACCAATTTGTAGGGTTAGTATTGCCTTTGTCTTCCTACATTTCTCTGGAGCCCAAAACGGTCTTCCTGGAAGTCTGATTCTACCAGCTTCTCTATTCTTCTGTCGATAATTCTTGTGAATATTTTGCAACCATGGGTCATTTGAAAGATGGTTCGGTAGTGCTTTCGCCTGTCGACACCTCAAATTTAAGTTATTACATTCCTCCTGAAGTCTGGGAAGTCTGAAGGTATTTCCCTGTCTCACACAGGGAGTTTCACAATTCATGTTACACACTTTGTAAGTAGGTTGTTTAGGTTTTTATGTTGATAACTTTACGTAGAGCTCTGTATGAAAATCACTGGCTGTGCTGTGTGCAGTCTGTGCCCGGTTGGCATTGTTGGAACATTCGCTATTGTAGTGTTGGGCAGTTGGATGTGAAAAGCTTGTAGCGTTGCGCAGTTGGAGATGAGCCGCCAGCAATGGTGGATGTGGGGAGAGAGATGGCAGAAATTTGAGAGCCGACGATCTGGACGTGTGTCCATCAGAAAGAGTAAATTTGTAATATTGGATATCATGAACTGATATATATATATATGATGACTTTTGAACACTGTTAAGGTAAATACATTGTTTGTTCTCTGATGTTGTTCCATTGTGTCTAACTTTTGAAGATTTTGTTCCATTGTGTCTAACTTTTGAAGCTTTTGCCCCATTTGTTGCATTAATAGTAATAACAATGCTCTGGTGTCTGAAACATGTTCCTCAGTGCTATTTGGCAGTGCATTTGAACCGGCAATATTCGCATTTTGAAAAGCAGAAAATGTGTCTTGACTTACACTCCTGGAAATGGAAAAAAGAACACATTGACACCGGTGTGTCAGACCCACCATACTTGCTCCGGACACTGCGAGAGGGCTGTACAAGCAATGATCACACGCACGGCACAGCGGACACACCAGGAACCGCGGTGTTGGCCGTCGAATGGCGCTAGCTGCGCAGCATTTGTGCACCGCCGCCGTCAGTGTCAGCCAGTTTGCCGTGGCATACGGAGCTCCATCGCAGTCTTTAACACTGGTAGCATGCCGCGACAGCGTGGACGTGAACCGTATGTGCAGTTGACGGACTTTGAGCGAGGGCGTATAGTGGGCATGCGGGAGGCCGGGTGGACGTACCGCCGAATTGCTCAACACGTGGGGCGTGAGGTCTCCACAGTACATCGATGTTGTCGCCAGTGGTCGGCGGAAGGTGCACGTGCCGTCGACCTGGGACCGGACCGCAGCGACGCACGGATGCACGCCAAGACCGTAGGATCCTACGCAGTGCCGTAGGGGACCGCACCGCCACTTCCCAGCAAATTAGGGACACTGTTGCTCCTGGGGTATCGGCGAGGACCATTCGCAACCGTCTCCATGACGCTGGGCTACGGTCCCGCACACCGTTAGGCCGTCTTCCGCTCACGCCCCAACATCGTTCAGCCCGCCTCCAGTGGTGTCGCGACAGGCGTGAATGGAGGGACGAATGGAGACGTGTCGTCTTCAGCGATGAGAGTCGCTTCTGCCTTGGTGTCAATGATGGTTGTATGCGTGTTTGGCGCCGTGCAGGTGAGCGCCACAATCAGGACTGCATACGACCGAGGCACACAGGGCCAACACCCGGCATCATGGTGTGGGGAGCGATCTCCTACACTGGCCGTACACCACTGGTGATCGTCGAGGGGACACTGAATAGTGCACGGTACATCCAAACCGTCATCGAACCCATCGTTCTACCATTCCTAGACCGGCAAGGGAACTTGCTGTTCCAACAGGACAATGCACGTCCGCATGTATGCCGTGCCACCCAACGTGCTCTAAAAGGTGTAAGTCAACTACCCTGGCCAGCAAGATCTCCGGATCTGTCCCCCATTGAGCATGTTTGGGACTGGGTGAAGCGTCGTCTCACGTGGTCTGCACGTCCAGCACGAACGCTGGTCCAACTGAGGCGCCAGGTGGAAATGGCATGGCAACCCGTTCCACAGGACTACATCCAGCATCTCTACGATCGTCTCCATGGGAGAATAGCAGCCTGCATTGCTGCAAAAGGTGGATATACACTGTACTAGTGCCGACATTGTGCACGCTCTGTTGCCTGTGTCTATGTGCCTGTGGTTCTGTCAGTGTGATCATGTGATGTATCTGACCCCAGGAATGTGTCAATAAAGTTTCCCCTTCCTGTGACAATGAATTCACGGTGTTCTTATTTCAATTTCCAGGAGTGTATTTGAGAAAACGGTGAGGACGCAAAGCCTGAATCTACAGTATTTGCAAGATTGTGTCCTGTCATTTCGGAATCCTGGGGCGAGCTGTTGTCGACCGATCGATCGACAGTGCTTCCCTGTTCACTAATTGTTCCACTGTCTACACCATTATTTGCTGCCCGCTCCATTTCCCTATGCACAATTACCAAATTACAACGTTGAACATTAGTTAATTCATTACACTACTCTCGTCTTCACTGTCATTTCTCAGTTTACTTTGCAGCCTAGTATTACGTTTTTCACACGCCATAATTGTCAGAATATTTCACACGGTAACACAGTAAAGCACAATTTGAGGAGTAAAATAAGAAAATACATTAAAATAGAACTGAAAATAATATGTAATTAACTGCACGCACAGCTGCGAAATACTTCGTGCAAATCTACGTGCATGCCACATTTGTTTTACTGTACAACAATGAAAAACTACAACTACAAAGAAGATTCTCTCTACAATTACGCGCTATCAATAAACAATAGCTACACTAATTACACAAACTACAAGAAAAAATCAGAAGATTCCAGTGAGGTATCCTCGGCTAAGGGTCGCCATATGAAACGTCCCCTTAGAAAAATTAGTGAATTACTGTGCTGGTAAACCCCTTACGTTATTTGATTTTCAAACACAAAACTGAATGTACTCAGACATTTCTCTCTTTACTTATTCTGATCATCACTAAACTGACACACAATATTTTTAGCGCAACGCAATCTGACTTTCAATAATCCTTACAAAAGATTGGCCCTGACTAACAATAACCTATACCTTTCATGAATCACTTACCTCACAAAAATCTTCGTTACTCGAACTACTGCAATACAGCGAGCACCAATACTGCCAGCTAAATAAAGGATTCTAACTACTGAAGGCTCTAACTACTGATAGGCATAGTTAGCAAATGAGAGATTTTGACAGAGAACAAGCAATTTATTTACCTTAATAGTATTCAAAAGTCATCATATATATATCTATCAATTCATGACATCCATCTTTACAAATTTACTTTTTCTGGGGGACACACGTCCAGATCGTCCGTTCTCAAAACTCTGGCATCTCTCTCCCCACATCCACCACTGGTGGCGGCTCACCTCCAACTGCGCAATGTTACGCGCTGTTAACAGCCAACTGCCCAACACTACAATAGCAAATTCCAACAAAACAAACCAGCCACAGACTGCACACAGCACAGTCAGTGATTTTCATACAGAGCGCTACGTGACGTTACCAACATAAAAACCTAAACAACCTACTTACAAGATGAACAAGTGTTCTTAGTTTCTCAGGTATGCGTTTTAGAGCCCAATGTATATATATATATATATACGATAATTGTGGTTGAAAATTGGGCCGTGAATTCTGAAATGTTGAGAAACGCTGCTGTATAGTAATTCATGGTGTCAGCATTGCCTTTAGTTTTCTTACATTTCTCCAGAACCCAAAGCCATCTTCCCCAAAGTCATTTTCTACAAGTTCCTCCATTCTTCTGTTAATAATTCTTGACAGTATTTTGTAACCATGACTAATTAAACTGATGGTCCGGTGGTGCTCATACTTGTCGGCACCTGGTCCTTTGGATCTGTAATTACTACATTCCTCATGAAGTCTGAAGGTATTTCGCCTGTTTTACACCAGGTGGCATAATTTTGTCATGCCTCTCTCTCCCAAGGCTCTTAATAGTAATACGGAATGTCATCTACTCCAGCGGCCTTTTCTACACCTAGATCTTTCGGTCCTCTTTCGAACTCTTCTCGCAGTATCTTATCTCCCATCTCAATTTCACCTAAAAGACACGTAAAAGAACGTTACCACCTACTGCACATGAAAATGGCCTGTAAGGCCGAAATTGGCCAGTGGTGCCAGTGAATACTTGTCAACAACAGCAAAGATAGAAAAACCTTGAACATGTCGTTTAACAAATATACGACAGTAGTACTCCGCATGAAGAAACTCATCTTCACTTACTTCCTCGTCTCTTTCTATAATATTGTCCTCAAATTTGTTTCCCTCTAGAAATTCCTGTCACCTTACAGCTTTCCCGTCTCCGCTTAGTAGTGTCTTGCCTTCTGAGCTCTTGATATCATGCAGCTGCTTCCTCTTTTCTCCTAAGGTCTCTTTAATTTCCCTATGGGTGGCATCTATTTTTCTCCTAGTTAAGCATATGTTTGCCCTCTACCCATTCCTGCTTAGCTATTTTACACTTTCTGTCAATCTCATTTTTAGACGTCTCTATTGATATTCACCTGCATTTTTCTAGTTATTTCTTTCGGCAGTTAAATTCAGTATCTTTTGTGTTATCCTGATTTACACTAGGTCTTTTTACCTGTGTGAACCTCTGCTGTTTCTCCTATTTCATCTCTCAAAACTACTCAGTGGTCTTCTGATGTATTTCTTTCCCCTCTTTCAATCCAGCCTTGCCTGATACTCCCTCTGACGCTCTTAACAACTTGTGGTTCCTTCAGTTTCTCCAGGTCTTATCTTGTTAATTTCGTACCGTTTTGCAGTTTCTTCAGTTTTAATCTGCAGTCCATAACCAATAAATTATAAGCAGGATCAACATCTGTCCCTGAAAATATCTTACAGTTTAAAAACTGGTTTCTAAATCTCTGTCTCACCTTTATGTAATCAGTCTGAAAGCTCCCAGTGTCCCTGGTCTCTTTCACGCATGCAACTTGTAACCTCCCCACCGAAATTTTTAAAGAAATAAAATGACAATAAAGCTGATAATCGCAATCTGACTCAAATATAAGTTTTTCATAAAAATTAAAGTCCATTCAGTGACAAGAAAATTCAATTAAACCGAAATATCGGTCTTTGGCCCTGTGTAAAACAATCAGAATTAAAGTCTTACCTCAGAATAAATGGATGTCACATATCTGCTCTTGTTGTTGCGCACCGCTTGGAGGAACTGCATTGCAAATAATAATATTCTCTTTTTTTGTGATTTTAGTGGAATTTTTCTTCAAAAGAAGTGGAATGAAATGGGAAGTGCAACGAAATCTTGAGTTCAATACAAAATTAAATTTTTGAGAAAATGCTTTTGAAATAAAAAAATTATTATTGGGAGACTTGTTGGAGAATAATTACAATAAATAAAATTTTTCATTATCTAATGATTATATTAATTAACAGTATACCTTATTCCTCATCTTGACCAGTGTTGCCGACCGCCTACATCACACAACCGCCCTGGGCTGCTACTACTGACCGACCGCTCTGCATGACGACTACAGACTGAGTACTGCTCTCAACTAGACAGAGCTACAGACTCGCAACGACTGACTGACAGACTCGCAACGACAGACTCGACTGACTGAGAACCGCTCGCAACACTCGCGCGGTCAAGCGCATACTCTCTGGTCACAGATGCTACAATGCCTCGCCATCGCTGCTATGTTACATACGTGTTTCATAACCCTCCACTGGGGGGGCAAAAATTTGGCAGCGATGGTGAGTCATTTGGACTTGCCAAGCGCGGCAAAATTTTTCTTTAATTAACAAAATCCTACAACTTACAGAATATTTAAATGTTGTGCACACGCACTAAGTACAAAATATATCAGACAAAGACAAAATGTGAATACTAAACATAGTAGCAAATCAGAAAAAAGTATATACAAATTTTTTGACAGATAATAAAGTGCACAGGCACTGAAAAAAAAATTCTTTAGCATATGCAGAACAAATAAACAGACTGGCAAGAATAATTAGATGTAGTACATAAAGTAAATGTTGTGCACACGCACTAAGTACAAAATATATCAGACAAAGACAAAATGTGAGTACAAAACATAGTAGCAAATCAGAAAAGTATATACAAATTATTTGACAGATAACAAAGTGCACAGGCACTGAAAATTCTTTAGCATATTCAGAACAAATGAACAGACTGGCAAAATATTATGTTGACAAGTGACATAAGTGTACTCGCATTGGAGTTCAGCGAATCGAAAAATGTATAACCTATGAACATAAATGATGTTACCAAAAAATTTTTTCTTTATGTGACAAGAATCAGGATAGGAAAGGGAAGGATTGCATCATGGTTGTAGCACTTTAGATTGCACACAGCTGCTCTGAAAGTCCATATCTTTCCACAGAAGTACAACACCAAGTGACACAACTGGAAGTTCTTTTCCCATCAGAATTTATCAGTGTAGCCAAGACACTGAACTGTCGTAGTAATGTTCCATGTTTTCATTTTGGCAGTACATTACGTACACCAAACAGTGGGACCATAATAATGTCTTCATTGCTCATGGTGGTGGACAGCATGTCGTGTCAACACCACACTCTTACAAGGCACACCAACGTAGAATTAGTGCAAAACCAAATATAGTGCTCCATGATCAGTGGGATAAACAGGACAAATGGACATTGCAGTAATTCAGGGTAGTCAGCGTATGAGGTGAAGGACATCAAGTCACATAATATTGACAATTACAGACTTAATTAGTAGTTTGTGGCATTCATAGCCCAGTTATTGAACATTTCTGTACCAAGTATGTAGTATTACAGAAAAATGTTCATTAATTGTTGTACATAGAATCAGTAGCCTTCTTTTCCTGGTTACAAAGCATTATGAAATAATCGCATTCTTTTCAGTTACAGAGTATAATTAAGAATCATTAACCTTCTCCTAATTAGTTAATTAATCATTTGTCATTCCAATAATCATTAGCCTTTTCCTAATTACAGTTAATTAATCATTTGTCGTTAATTAATCATTTGTCTAATTACAGTTAATTAATCATTTGTCTAATTCCAGTTAATTAATCATATTAATCATTTGTCTAATTACAGTTAATTAATCATTTGTCGTTAATTAATCATTTGTCTAATTACAGTTAATTAATTGATCATTTGTCATTTCAATATAGTAAGAATTATTAGCCTTAATTAATTACAAAGCATTATTAAACAGTACCATAGTTAATTAATTATGTGTCATTCCAATCTATTAAGAATCATTAGTCTTTTCCTAATTACAAAGCATTATGAAACAGTCACATTCATTTCCAATAACAAAGTATGGCATCGTTAATTAATCATTTGAAATTCCAATATAGTAAGAATTATTAGCCTTCTCCTAATTACAAAGCATTATTAAACAGTCACATTAATTTCAAATTACAAAGTATCAACATTGGAAACAAGAGCTAATCAATGGCATAATTAATCACAATTCGTGGAGTGACATTAATTATTGGCACTCAGTGGCCAGCAAGTATTGAATAGAATCATCATTCAGTATTATTCAGATTATTACGAAGTCATTATTAAAAATCAGTTAATTACAGTCAAATCATTAATAATCACAGGCATTATAAGTAGTATCATTACAATAAACAGTGGCAGTTATTAGCTAGTGACAAAGCATTATTTTGAATATAGTCTCATTAAGAGGTCATTACTCAAGTGACATGCTATTCAGAGTTGATCAGTATTATTCAGAATTATCATAAACTAGTGACATTATGTGGGACTGGTAATACATTTTTTTGGTAGCAATGCATTGCGTTGGAATCGATAATTAATTGCTGAGGCATAACACTATTTGCTTTTGACCTATTGCTGCAAATGAGGATAGGTAACGTCATTCGTCATGAGTCAGCTGTAGCAAGATTATGTAACAAGGCAGTACATATGATCACATTTAGAAGTGATAAACACAAATGGGTAAAATATAAAAATGCAAGTACTAGAACAGGTATAATAACTAACAGGTTTAGTAAGTGTCATGAAAAACTTCTCCTGAAAAAAATACAAAATGGATTATTGACCTGAAAGAAGCAACGCACACTATGCTGAAAAGTAGTGAACTTCGAATTAACAGGTAGTGAAATGTGTATAAAATGTGTTCCATAGCTGTCCTTTCCAAAACTTTCCGTCATCCTACTATGCAATATAACACCTGCTGTCAAAGCAAACTGCAACAAATACTTAAATAACTACATAACATAAATACATAACTTCAACATTATCCTCATCTGTAAAGAAAACTTCATTATCCATATCATCATAACTTCACCATTATCATCACCTGTAAAGAAAAACTTCATTATTCATAATACCATTTCCTTCATCATTATTCATCAGTATTCACTATCATCTGCAAAAAATCACTTCATTACTCATTACATAACTATTCCTTATCTCTAGCATATTTCATCACTAAAACTAAGATGTGTAGTTCAGTCTGACAGCCTGCATCAATCACCTTGTATTCTGAAAGAAAAAATTAGTTAAGACTGCTATTCTGTAATGAGTATAGTATATTCTTGTTAATGTTTGTTAATCCTGATCCATTTACTTTTCCTCATAAAGTCATTGCTTCTCCTTTCGTTTATTCCGTAGGTGAAATTCCCATTTATGTTAAATTTATTTCTTAGAATCATCATTCCTTTCTGAAATTGATGAACAAAGATTAATGTCCTGCATTTAAATCATATACCCACTAGATAATGACTGGTTTATGGTAACATAATTAACCCTACAGCATAACATGACAGAAAACGTAATATGTCAAAAACATTGACAGTGTTCAAAAACAAAAATATACACAGAATAATACAATGCAGCAGCAAAAAAAATGTGAAACAGTCACGATGTTGAGATGTCATAAGGCAAAAAAAATGTCAAAGTCGACTGGTGTGTGTTATATCTTAACTATTTCATAGTGCATACAAACAAAACTGGAGTACAGTCATATACACAAAAAAATGGAAAATGTGCACGGTCTGATGTGTAACGACAAGAAAAGCGACCTGCTAACCTTACCTTGCCGGGCACTTGCCAAGAAAAAATACGATAATCATCAATAAGTAGTCACATAAATATAATTGCAGAAATAGTCATAAATGTGTAAATTCATCTGGAAAAATATGCACGGTCTGTTGTGTAATGACAAGAAGAGCGACCTGCTAACCTTACCTTGCCGGGCACTTGCCAAGAAAAAATACGATAATCATCAGTAATTAGTCAGGTGAATTAATTGCATTAGTAAATGGCATCATAGTGTGTTGAATCATACAGTGGTTTCACTCAATAAACGGTTTAATGTTTGATATATGGTGATTGCCTTTCGATTTTCTAGTTCTCAAAGTTTCGACATGTACAACATTGGGGTGAGGGATGCTGCGAATCCGATATGGACCTGCGTATAGAAGTTCAAATTTACTGCACTTACCTTTTAATTTACTGGATAAATAGTGTGTACGTATCAATATCTTCTGTCCAACGTGAAAGTCGCGGCGTGTACAAACCTGTTTTTGCTGTCTTCTCCGGCGCTCTGCGGCACGTTTGATGTTGTTCAGCGCAATGTCAATTATTTCGTGGTGTCGTAGGCGACGACTTTTGGGAAATTCTATTAATTCTTTAATTTTGTTCGGTGGTTCAACGTTTTTCAGTATAACAGACGGAGATAGCATAGTGGATTCATTTGGAATGGAATTAATTACATCTTGGAATGAGAGTATGTGTGTATCCCAATCAATATGTCTTTTGTGGCAGTATATTCGGCACAGCTTACCAATTTCCTTCATTAATCTTTCACAAGGGTTCGAAGAAGCGTGGTACTTGGATATATAGATCGGAGAAATGTTTCTGGCTCGTAACATGCGTGTCCATACGCTACTACGAAATTGTGATCCATTATCAGAAATTACTTTCATTACATGCCCTACATGACATAGAAAATGTTTTACAAATGCTTTCGAAACAGTTTTAGCAGTAGCTTTGCGTAATGGAGTGAAAGTAACAAATTTTGAAGTGAGCTCAACAGCGACAAAGATGTAGCAAAAACCTCTGTTAGTTCTCGGAATCGGACCAAAAATGTCTACTGCAGCCATGTGTCTTAATTTCACAGGTATAATGGGATATAAAGGAGGAATATGTGAAGTGGTGTCTGATTTAGCTTTCTGGCAAATTTTACAAGACGCTAAAACTCGTCGTATACGTTTCTCCATGTTGGCAAAATAACAGTTCTGTCTCAGTATAAGAAAACATTTTCGTGCTCCGTAATGTGCGTAACTTAAATGAGTGTACCAGATTAATTTGTTAACCAGTTCGTCAGGAATGCATAATAACCAATTGTTGCTGTCAGGATGAGAGCGGCGAAACAGAATGTCATTGCGTACAGTGTAGTGGTTTCTAATCGTAACATTATTCTTATCTTGCCAAAGCTGTTTAATTTCTTTCCACACATTGTCTTTATTTTGTTCTTGCGCTATGTCCTGTAATGACGATGAAATAAAGTTTTCAAATGCAACTTGCTGAATGTACATGACACTGAAATTTGTTTTGCAGAAGTTGGTTGCTACGTCTTGCTGATTGTTGCCGAGAGAACGCGATAGTGCGTCTGCTATAACATTTTGCGTGCCGGGAATGTGAACTATTGTAAAATTAAATTCCTGTAAATAAAGTTTCCATCTACTTAATCTATCGTGAGTAAATTTAGCCGAAAGTAAAAATTGTATCGCTCTGTGGTCTGTGTAAACGGTGGTATGTCTGCCATAAAGAAAATGCCGAAATCTCGTAAAAGCCCATACAACACATAATGTTTCAAGTTCTGTAACAGAATAATTTCGTTCAGCGGGTGACAAAATGCGGCTTGCAAATGCGATGTTTTTAATAACTGTTGAACCATCTTCTTCAATTTCCTGGAAAATATGTACGCCTAAAACGGTGTTAGAACTGTCGGTGGCAATGGAAAAATCTCTAGTAAGATCTGGGTGCGACAAAAGTGGTGCATTCAACAGAGCATGTTTCAAATAACATTCTCGTGAGCAAAATTCTGCGTGTCAAAAGTAATGTTTGCGTTACTGTAATATGCAATCTGTGCTGTATCTGGTTAAAATCTATCGTACGTCCTGTTATTTACGGGAGGATGCTGTGGCATATCCACTATATGAACTGTTCTGTTATTTCTTACTGACGTATTACGCTATGGATGACACCTATTGTCTGTTCCATTCATGATTATTTGTTGTTGCTGATGTTGTTGCTGCTCATAAGATCGACTGTTATTAAATGTACGCTGAAAATTGTGCTCGTTATTTTTACGTCTGTCATGATAGTAATTTCTATACGGCGCATTGCGATAGGAATTGAAATGGTGTGTTGTCTGTACGTAGTTATTTCTTTGCTGCCATGCGTTACTATTTGTTGGAGCTGGGACTATACGTGCACGCGGCGAAACATTAAAGCCTGGTTGACCTTGTAGACTACATTGTTGGTTAGGTATGCTAAGCGGTTGACTTTCATGCTATTGTGGTGAAAAGGTCTATTGTTACCAAAAAACATTTACAACTGCTACTAATTTTACACATACTGATGATTATGATTTTATCTGTTATCAAAATTACGGCGGTAGTTGTCATTACGGGAGTGCTTAATAAAATTGTCACATTCGGTAAAGGTTTGTCATATCCGGTTTTCATTACATATTCTTAATCCTAAATAGAGCAATAGTTAAAGAGCAGTTTTGATAGATATAAAGGATAGTAGAAGAGAAGGCAGCAGTGCAGAAAACTAAAGATGAAACAGCACTACTACAGCTCGGGGCCCTATGCTCGCTACGGCACATATTCATTAAAGCGTAATGAATCCCCTGAGGTCATTTACGCTCTGCAAATAAATTTTAGCTTTTGTGTTACAGGCAATAGCGGTAAAATTCCAAAGGCAAATTGTTGTATCTGTGCTAATTCAAATTTCCTCATTACAGGCAATGCTGATGAAAATGCAATAGCAAATTGTCGCATCTGGTTCAAAGCTAGTTTCTGCATTACAGGTAATAGCGTTGAAAGTACAAAGGTAAATTGTCGTATACAGTGCAAAGCGTGTACCTGTACGCTGTCATTATTAAATTCCTTAGATTTTCTTACAAATGCAAATTGCTCGAAATCTACGTTCTCGTCATTTAGTTTGATAATACGTTCAGGTTTGTGTGAAAGTCTGTTTGTCTGTGTGATTTCGGATTTCAAGTTGCGTAGCTTTTCAGATTTTAAGTCGCGTGGCTTTTCGGATTTTAAGTCGCGTAGTCTCTGTAAATTGTTCACATTATACACGCTGCGTGACTCTGACAAATGCTCGCAACGTGGCGTCTGCTGTATGTTATTAACTGAAATGTTTTTCATTTCTGTTACTTCTTGTTGTAAACTTGACAACTTCCTCCGTAACGTGTTGTTAGACGAATCGATCTCATTAATTGTCTGCTGTAAATTTTGAAATTCAGGTGTTTGGTTAAATGAAACCGGTGCAGTATCGTCTGATTTATTGTCATTAGTATTTTCGATAACTTCAATACGACTGACCAAGTCATCACATTTTTCAGACAGCATTTTAACCTGATCATCGGTTTTATAGTCAGACGCATTAATCTGTTTTTGCAACTTGCGCGTAGTTTCGCTCAGTTTTTTAACATCAGCTTTGATGACATCGCAATCCTGTGTTAGATCTAGTTGTTCGAATCTATCTGTCACTGTTTGAATATTTACTGTGTGTGTATCTGTTTTTGCTTTAAGATCAGAAATTTCATCCCGTAATTCCGCGTTCAATTGTTCTATGGTATTAATTTTGTCGGACACTGTAGTAATATTATTGTCTACATACGTCTTCGCTTTCGCGAATATTTTACGTTTGTCCTCTTGTCTCTGTGCAGTGATTGTTTCCATGACTTGTCGTTTTACTTTGTTTTGATCTTGAATAAAACTGCGGAAACGCGTATCACTGTTCTGTATGTGCTGACTAAAGCGCTCGTTAATCTGAGTGTTCTGCTGTTCGAATTTCGCGTCTATCTTTGCGTCCATAGTGCGCGAAAGTTCTACCGTCATTGCTTTAAACTCGTCCCGTAATTGTGCAGCTTTTTCAGAGCATTGTTTAGCGACTCCGCTAATTTCGTCTCTGAGTGTTTCTGTTGCGACTGTTTGCATTTCTCTTAATTCTTGCGCAACAGACTTAATTTCTTCGCTATTTTTTCGTGAACAAGCCTCAATTTCCACTCGCAACTGTTCCTTAGTGTCATGACACTGCGCGGCAACGGCTCTTATTTGTTCACTAAGCTGTCTGGAACTGTCGTCTAATTTTTCATTTAACTGTTGATTGAGTTTTTCATTATCTTGTTTGACCTGTTCACTAAGTTGTTTAAAATCTTCACTCTGTTGTCTGACCTGTTCACTAAGTTTGTCTTGTTTTTTGTCATTATTGTCAAGTTTTTCGTTCTGTTGTTTGAAATTTTCATCGATTTTATTAAATTTTTTATCCTGTTCACTAAATTGTTGTTTGATATCTTCACTCTGTTGTTGTAGCAATCTTACCATGATTTGTTCAAAGCCAAAGTTAGCGTTTATACTCTCTGTGCTGTTTAGTGGTGGATCTGGAACTTTCACGCTTACTGTAACCATTTGGTTATTCTGAGCAGTCGGATGTACACTGTCAGACATTATTTCGGAATTAAATAAATCCGTCGTACTTTCAGTATCCTGTTCATTTTCATTAGACAAATTTGTCTGTACATTACTTGGATTTTCTAAATCGGGTGTGTTAAGCTCGGCAGCGCTCATTACTATAGACCGCTCCGCGTCATCAATTGTCGTCAAGTTAACACACGAGACAATTGAGTTCGTTTGTTCATCATTAAGGTGAAAGTCATCATTAGTGGTTGGAATGCACTGATTGTTAGTGAACGCAGGATTGTCATCATCACACTGCGTGTCATAATTACTATCGGTCACGCTGTTTAAGTCGGTAATTTCATTCAAAATACCTCGCGATACACTATTCACAGTCTTTCGCGGCATTTTTGCAACAGTCAAAATTATTCACAAAATAAATAAGCACAAATGCAAAAACAACACACAAATACAACAAAGCAACAAATTGCCGTTGACCTGTAGAGAGAAAGTCACAATATTATTAAAAGCGTAGCGCCAAATCCTAATTATATCTAAGCAAATAAGAGCAGATATCTGACTGTTGCTCAAAAGACTCTCAACGAAATTCGATCCTGGACTGGGTGTCGCCAAGTGTAACCTCCCCACCGAAATTTTTAAAGAAATAAAATGACAATAAAGCTGATAATCGCAATCTGACTCAAATATAAGTTTTTCATAAAAATTAAAGTCCATTCAGTGACAAGAAAATTCAATTAAACCGAAATATCGGTCTTTGGCCCTGTGTAAAACAATCAGAATTAAAGTCTTACCTCAGAATAAATGGATGTCACATATCTGCTCTTGTTGTTGCGCACCGCTTGGAGGAACTGCATTGCAAATAATAATATTCTCTTTTTTTGTGATTTTAGTGGAATTTTTCTTCAAAAGAAGTGGAATGAAATGGGAAGTGCAACGAAATCTTGAGTTCAATACAAAATTAAATTTTTGAGAAAATGCTTTTGAAATAAAAAAATTATTATTGGGAGACTTGTTGGAGAATAATTACAATAAATAAAATTTTTCATTATCTAATGATTATATTAATTAACAGTATACCTTATTCCTCATCTTGACCAGTGTTGCCGACCGCCTACATCACACAACCGCCCTGGGCTGCTACTACTGACCGACCGCTCTGCATGACGACTACAGACTGAGTACTGCTCTCAACTAGACAGAGCTACAGACTCGCAACGACTGACTGACAGACTCGCAACGACAGACTCGACTGACTGAGAACCGCTCGCAACACTCGCGCGGTCAAGCGCATACTCTCTGGTCACAGATGCTACAATGCCTCGCCATCGCTGCTATGTTACATACGTGTTTCAAACTTCCTTTCATGATTTTCAACTAGGCGTTAGCGATGATTATATCATCCTCTGTGCAGAATTCTACCACGCGACTTCCTCCTTCGTTCCTTTCCCACAGTCCATGTTCTACTACTATTTTTCCTTCACTTCATTTTCTACTATCGAACTTCATTCAATCATCACAATTATATTTTCGTCTCCTTTAACTATGCGAGTAATTTCCTTTATCTCATTGTACATAATTTCAATCTCTTTGATATCTGCTGAGATAGATGCCACATAAACATTTACGATTGCGATGGGTGTTGGCTTCGTGCCTATCTTGGCTACAATAATGCCTTCACTATGTTGTTCAGAGGAGCTTTCTCGCATTCCCGTTTTGTTATTAATTATTAGACCTACCGTTGCATTACCCCTATTTGATTCTGTAATCATAAACGCCGCATTCACTTGGCTAGACGTCCTGTTCTTCCTGTGGATGACATCCTCCCCGTTGTCAGTGATGATTTTTTTTATAAAAATAATTGTTTGTCTTACAACTGGCGCTCCTGGTTCTTTTATATAATCTGCAGATGTCGCACAATCAATATGCAAATTCTGCACTCAAGTGCAAATTCAGATATCTTGATTCCTTTTATTTAGTGTGCAAGTACCGCATTCAACTGCAGTTTAATATATTGTAATTAAGTATCAAGTGTCTACAAAATTTCGAACACTACGATTTCTTTTTGGATTGTATGTGTGCTGATTTACCTGCACAACTGCTGACAAGTTCGGAAATGAAAATATATAGTATTGTGTATGAACTACTGTGATTTTGTGTATACTTTATAAATGTATTAGACATAAAGCAGAGAAGACGAGCAAGAGTTGACAGACTGATGAACAACATGGTGAGACTACTTAGTATAGAACTTGGATCAAGGAGAATAGCGGCTGAAGTTGGAGAATAGAGCGTATAAGAAATGGAAGAAAGCTCCTACATAGGAAGCAAAATTTTCCGAGTTCTTTGAAGCGAAGGAGATACCTGAAGTTGTTTGGCAAATGTAAAAAAAGCTGTTTCTGTAGACTCCTGATATCAAATATTTAGATGGAACTAGTTTCTGAAACTGTACGACTGGACGACAGAACTGCATGGTAGTTATCTTGAGAATAATGGAGACGAGAAGACAGAGCATTTGGAATAAGATGCCGCAGAAGAATGTGACAATTTGAAATACTGAAGTAGCAGACGCTGACCAATGTATATGGAAAAGCCTTACCAGCAGGGAAGCGGACGTGTCATTAAGCTCTGAGCAAATTGTTCAGGAACTAGGAATTGTGTTGAAGAGGCAGGAGAGAGATAAGATTATGTAAAATATGTTATACAGGGCGGTAGGTGTTACACAAGTCGCAGAAATGAAAATTTTAGTAAGAGGAGGAGAATGGCATCTCCAAGGAGAGACAGTGCTTAACTGAAGAAACGTTATTGATTATAATTTTATTACTTGTAACATAACTCCTCTTTCTAATATAAAATGTGCTGAATCCATGAAACTTCAGGTATTCGCTAAGTATGGGACTGACAATCTAAATCAAAGGCACACTATTATGCTGCTTTCATTGTATGCTTGTAAAAAATGCAAGTTCTTTTGTGTTGATGTTACATACTTTTAGGGATGATAGAGAAGGGTAAATGTATCAATTTGATGTAAGTGGCCCTAGCCAAAAAAGGAACCACTCGAAAGTTTTAAGCGAAATTCGTTCTGATGCTTCTGACAGTGGACCTCTACTACTGCAAGCTTTTGCTTTCCGTATTTTGGGAGAACGTAGTATGGACCAAGAACGAGAAAACAATGTCGAGTAAACATGGACTCTAATATGCATACCGTAAGAGCTATGAGCACTTGTACATCTCCGCTCTTGTGAAACATATCTCTTCTACTGAACAAGTGCTCATAGCTACACCACGAAGATGACGTGCTACAGACGCGAAATTTAATAGACAGGAAGAAGATGCTGTGATATGCAAATGCTTAGCTTTTCAGAGCATTCACACAAGGTTGGCGCCGGTGGCGACACCGACAACGCGCTGACATGAGGAAAGTTTCCAACCGATTTCTCATACACAAACAGCAGTTGACCGGCGTTGCCTGGTGAAACATTGTTGTGATGCCTCGTGTAAGGAGGAGAAATGCGTAGCATAACGTTTCCGACTTTGATAAAGATAGGATTGTAGCCTATCGCGATTGCGGTTTATCGTATCGCGACATTGCTGCTCGGGTTGGTCGAGATCCAATGACTGTTAGCAGAATATGGAATCGGTGGGTTCAGGAAGGTAATACGGAACGCCGTGCTGGATCCCAACGGCCTCGTATCACTAGCAGTCGAGATGACAGGCATCTTATTCGCATGGCTGTAACGGATCGTGCAGCCACGTCTCGATCCTTGAGCAAACAGATGGGGACGTTTGCAAGACAACAACCATCTGCACAAACAGCTCGACGACATTTGCAGCAGCATGGACTATCAGCTCGGAGACCATGGCTGCGGTTACCCTTGGCTGCATCACAGACAGGAGCGCCTGCGATGGTGTGCCTCTACATCTACATCCATACTCCGCAAGCCACCTGACGGTGTGTGGCGGAGAGTACATTGAGTACCTCTATCGGTTCTTCCTTCTATTCCAGTCTCGTATTGTTCGTGGAAAGAAGGATTGTCGGTATGCTTCTGTGTGGGCTCTAATCTGTCTGATTTTATCCTCATGGTCTCTTCACGAGATATACGTAGGAGGGAGCCATATACTTCTTGACTCTTCGGTGAAGGTATGTTCTCGAAACTTCAGCAAAAGCCCGTACCGAGTCACTGAGCGTCTCTCCTGCAGAGTCTTCCACTGGAGTTTATCTATCATCTCCGTAACGCTTTCGCGATTACTAAATGATCCTGTAACGAAGCACGCTGCTCTCCGTTGGATCTTCTCGGTCTCTTCTATCAACCCTATCTGGTACGGATCCCACACTGCTGAGCAGTATTCAAGCAGTGGGCGAACAAGCGTACTGTAACCTACTTCCTTTGTTTTCGGATTGCATTTCCTTAGGATTCTTCCAATGAATCGCACTCTGGCATATGATCATTCCATTTTAAATCACTCGACGACGAACCTGGGTGCACGAATGGCAAAACGTCATTTTTTCGGATGAATCCAGGTTCTGTTTACAGCAACATGATGGTCGCATCCGTGTTTGACGACATCGCGGGGAACGCACATTTGAAGCGTGTATTCGTCATCGCCATACTGGCGTATCACCCGGCGTGATGGTATGGGGTGCCATTGGTTACACGTCTCGGTCACTTCTTGTTCGCATTGGAGGCACTTTGAAGAGTGGACGTTACATTTCAGATGTGTTACGACCCGTGGTTCTACCCTTCATTCGATCCATGGGAAACCCTACATTTCAGCAAGATAATGCACGACCGCATGTTGTCGGTCCTGTACGGGCCTTTCTGGATACAGAAAATGTTCGACTGCTGCCCTGGCCAGCACATTCTCTAGATCTCTCACTATTTGAAAACGTCTGGTCAATAGTGGCCGAGCAACTGGCTCGTCACAATACGCCAGTCACTACTCTTGATGAACTGTGGTATCGTGTTGAAGCTGTCTGACTCAATGCCCAGGTGGACCAAGGCCGTTATTACGACCAGAGGTGGATATTCTGGGTACTGATTTCTCAAGATCTATGCACCCAAATTGCGTGAAAATGCAATCACATGTCAGTTCTAGTATAATATATTTGTCCAATGAATACCCGTTTATCACCCGCATTTCTTCTTGGTGTAGCAATTTTAATAGCCAGTAGTGTATTTTAGAGTCCATGTTTCCTGGACACTGTTCTCTTGTCTTGGTCCATACTACGTCCTACCAAAACATGGAAAACAAAGAGGCAAAGAATTTACAGCAGAAGACATCCACTGTCAGAGGTATCAGAACGATTCTCACTTGTAACTTTCGACTCGGTCGTTTCCAGACTGGTGTCCGTTACCTCAAATCGATACATTACTCGTCTCCATCGTTCCTCAAAGTCTGTAACAGCGTCACCGAATCGCTCTGCATAGCAGAGCAATGTTTGGTGTATGCATGTTCCATATAATAGCTTCGCCTGTGGTTTCTATAGCTTCATTAACAAGGGGAGGTCACGACGTTTTGAACTGGGATTTACTTCAAACTTCGTACACTCGTAGTACTCCTTTAGGACAACAAATTGTGTAAGCAGTAGCGCGTACTTCTCAAGTGTTATTGAGCAAATCGCAAGATAATTTCGGTCGTCAAATACATACCTGTGGGTGGCCGTTTTTACCAGGAAGCGGCGGCAGCCGAGTGGGTAGCGTTCAAGCCCCGTAATCACTGGATCGAGTCCCGTTCGTCAGGTTTTTTTTTTATTTCTAACACAGTCATTTTCTTTACTGTTTATATTACAATAGACATAATGGAAAAAATACGTGTAATCGGATGAACTTTTATTAAATTTACAATGTTATTTTACAGTCTACAAATTTTAGTATCACAAATAATATAATATTCATAACTATCAACTAGTAAACGACCAAACGCATAAAGTGATACTGAAAATGTATGCTTGTCTGTGATCTGAGAAACCTCGTACCTGGAAGGAGCCAGAAACTACTTGTTACCTCCAAGTTTCGACCGGCACAGACAGCTTTCGAAAGATGTACAATTAATGGTCGCTTTCGACATTACGAGTACAATGGCAGGATGGTATTTTTCGTAAAAACATGGAAAGCATATAGTTAAACAGCACCGGCTGCATTGAATAAATGCTGTTTCCGCATACTCAAGGTCTTTTGAGGAAAAATAAACCTCGTTAACATTTTCAAAAACCTCTCTTTCAGCCGATAATTTGGAAGCAAACCATGCATAACGCAGCATTTCCTCAAATATCGGCGCTGGTAATTGATCATGCAGTGTCGAGTGTATTTTATTAGCGTCTTCACGAGAAGCAATTTCTCGTTCTCTTTCGATTAAATACGAACAATTTTGAAGACATGGACAAGCATACATTTTCAGTATCACTTTATGCGTTTGGTCGTTTAGTAGTCGGTAGTTATGAATATTATATTGTTTGTGTTAATAAAAATTTGTAGACTGCCAAATAAATTTAATAAAAGTTCATCCAATCACACGTATTTTTTCCATTACACCAATTGTAATATAAATAGTAAAGAAAATGAATGTGTTAGAAAAAAAAACTGACGCGCAGGACTCGATCCAGTAAACCAGCGATTACATGGCTTGAAAGCTAACCACCTTTTTTTTTTTCTTGTTCGTTGCAATTGTTCGGCGTGGACGTCCCATCGTCCCATGACACTCGTCCTAGTTCGTCGTCGATCCAGTCACTCAGTTTTTTATTTCAGAGGGCAGGTAACCCCCTGACCGAACACGTTGAGCTACCGCGACGGTACCACTCGGTTGCCGGCTCTTCACGGTAAAAATGGCCGTGCACAGGTATATATCTGACGACCGAAATTATCTTGCCATTTTCTCAATAACATTTGAGAAGTACGCGCTACTGCTTACACATTTTGTTGCCCTCATGGAGTACTATGAGTGTACGAAGTCTGAAGTAAATCCGCGTTCCAAACATCGTGGCCTCCCCTTGTAAGTGCCATACTGCAGAGGACAGCTAGTGTATTTCAGAGCATTTCTTGATTAAAAGGTTAAGTCACAATAAGGACACGGGAAAGTATGAACAAAATGTGTAGGCAGACAACTAGTGGAGATGTATTTTCGTAATTCTGCTGATACACATTCATTCTGTTTTTTGCTGTATTTCGCACAACATCGTGCATGCTTCTCCCCCACCAGTGGTATTCCGTATTCGCGCACATCTTTGTTAGTTATGAGAGCGTTGTGGCTAGAAACCGCAGACAGTTTGTATCTCTCTCCTCGGTGTTGATGGTTTCAGCCAGCGATCGAAAAGAAGAAGCATGTGCGCTGCCTTAAAGTGGGAGCCAGTATCGTTCGTCCATAGCAAAATCTCCCTATTAAAGGGAAACTACCATCAACAGGAACTCGCGGGAATGCCTTTGAATTCCTTTTGTGTCACTTGATAACTGTTTGTGTTACAGATTTTGATATAGCTTTGGCACATAAATGAATATCAAGAACACCTCTGATAATGACTGAATGAGGCTGAAGATCAACAGTAAACTGGTAATAGAAATTTATGCGCTGAAGTATGTCAAGAGAAATGGACAATTTTTTTTTTTTTTAACTCACAAGGGGAGGCCGCCAATTGTGAAATTCAGATTCGATTCATACTGCGCATAATAAAAGCTCATGGCCAGAGGTGTAATGTGGCAAAGCACCAAGATGCACTTCTCAGCCGTTGTCGAGAAAATCGAAAGTTAAAAGAAACCGTTACGGTGAAATACTCTCTACGATTAGTAATTTTCTACAGCGTGGTGGTGCAGCGGTAAGCGCTCGGGTTCGTAATCCGAAGGTCGCCGGATCGAATCTCGCTCCATGGTGCAGCGGTAAGCGCTCAGGTTCGTAATCCGAAGGTCGCCGGATCGAATCTCGCTCCATGCAACTTTTTTTTAAGTATTTGTTTTTTGTAATTCATATATATATATATATATATATATATATATATATATATATATATATATATATATATATATATATATATATAAAATTCCCGGCAATCAGTTGCAACAATTATGCATATAATAAGTTGTTGAAAGTCGTTTGTCGTGGAAAAACTGGCGACTTCGAACATCATTATGTTTTCCGCAAATCAAGTTGTATTTCACAAAAGTTATTAATTGTCTTCATAATGTTTACCACGTATAGTTAACGGAAGACGTAGAAACGAATACGTATAGCGTAAGTCAAACGTTCGAATTAGAATAGAGACCCCACGAACACAAACTTGCTGTGGCAGGTATGAAATATAAACTCCGTTACTCGCTCGTTACACTTGAAGGACAGATGTTGAATGGGCCGAAACGAGCCGCCCCATAACAGCGTAGTTGCCTGCTAACTTCGAAAGAAGGTAGATGCGGTCCCTAGCGCAACTTATAACATCGTCGAAAATCAGTGCGGACGGGACAGCTTTGGTACACCCTGTTAAACAAACGGAAAAATGGAGGCGATACAATTGGAGAGCCATCCGCCTTCACCAACATGCATAAGCAATTCATTAATAGTTTTTATATATATATATATATATATATATATATATATATATATATATATTTGAATTGCAAAAAACTAATAATAAAAAAAAATATTGCATGGCGGGAGATTCGATCCGGCGACCTTCAGATTACGAACCCCAGCGCTTACCGCTGCACCACCACGCTGTAGAAAACTACTAATCGTAGAGAGTATTTCACCGTAACGGTTTCTTTTAACTTTCGATTTTCTCGACAACGGCTGAGAAGTGCATCTTGGTGCTTTGCCACATTACACCTCTGGCCATGAGCTTTTATTATGCGCAGTATGAATCGAATCTGAATTTCACAATTGGCGGCCTCCCCTTGTGAGTGTCACTCGGATAGAAATAAGTAATGTCCTTTTAAACATCCATATTTTCCGTATCTTCGATATTTTTACTGTCTGTTGACACATTTTTGATAGGTCAAGCTTAAAAATGGCAAGTTCTGAGGGCTTCCCTTCCTTTCATTTGTGTTATTGGTTGACCGGTTGGTTGATTTGGGGGAAGGGATAAAAAAATGGTTCAAATGACTCTGAGCACTATGGGATTCAACTTCTGAGGTCATCAGTCCCCTAGAACTTAGAACTACTGAAACCTAACTAACCTAAGGACATCACACACATCCATGCCCGAGGCAGGATTGGAACCTGCGAGCGTAGCGCTCTCGCAGTTCCAGACTGTAGCGCCTAGAACCGCTCGGCCACCCCAGCCGGCAGGGGATCAAACAGCGAGGTCATCACTCCCATCGTAATAGGGAAGGTTGGGGCAGGAAGTCGGCCGTGCTCTTTCAGAAGAACCATCCCGGCGTTTGCCTCAAGCCTTTTAGGAAAATCACGGAAAACCTAAATAAGGATAAATTATACAAATTATTATTATACCGCCAACCGGTTTCAGCCCGACGTAGGGGTCAGCTTCTGGGCGTTTACACTGTGAACTAAAAGATATCGGTCAGAAAGACTAAAGATACGATAACATTTTACGACACGTTTGTAGTACCCATTAACGGAATTTTTTAGTTTATCCTTGACTGTCGATTTTTCCATAACCTCAAATAAGTGACAACTTGTCTGTGGATGAAGAGCCATGACATACCGCTACCACGGCGACGGACGTCGTGGCCAGGGCAAAGATAACACCATACGAACACACCAACTGCTACCATGACGACGGCGTCCTCGCTACACAGACTAGAGGGCGCCTGATATACGCTTTATAATCCATGGCAACGGCGTCCTCAACACAAGGAGTAGAGGGCTTCGTAGTCCTTCCGTGTTAGTCGTTTTAGTTCAAATGGTTCAAATGGCTCTGAGCACTATGGGACTTAACACCTATGGTCATCAGTCCCCTAGAATTTAGAACTACTTAAACCTAACTAACCTAAGGACAGCACACAACACCCAGTCATCACGAGGCAGAGAAAATCCCTGACCCCGCCGGGAATCGAACCCGGGAACCCTGGAGTGGGAAGCGAGAACGCTACCGCACGACCACGAGCTGCGGACGCCGTTTTAGTAAATTGACCCAAATGTTTTCTACGTAAATGTACGAATAGATATATTATAATACAAGACGACACCAGTTTTTGCGTGTCACAAATTGTTTTATTTTATATTATGACACATAATGTAATATACTTTTACGAATTTTACGAGTTGACTACGGAACAGTTGTTATTTTATAATTAAGGCTATAATTTTAACTCTTTTTAAATGGAATGGTTCCGTTTTCTTTATGTTAAACCAACGTGACTAGTAATTACATATAATAAACTGTATTAAATGCCTTTGATCGCCGCTGGGGGTGTTGCCGTCTATTCACGTGATCTCAGCACGCTATTTAAGCCCATACGAAGGGTTAGTCTCGCATAGTTTCCTGCCGTTATGTAGACAGGAGTGACACCACCAGCAGTCGACCAATAGGTCACATATTTTAAATTTACGTAATTTTAGCTGTTGTATAATGGAGTCTTTCTGACGGATATCTATAATTTCACAGTGTAAACGCCCAGAAGATGACCCCTACGTCGGATTGAAACCGGCTGGTAGTATAATAATAATAAATGCGATTAAGACTGTTTTTGAATAACTGATTAATCATACTAATCGGTGCTTCATCTCCACAACCATGTTGTCCAAAAATCTAAATAAGGATGGCTGGACGCGGGTTTAAACCGTCGTCCTCCCGAGTGCGAGGTGCAGTGCGCTAACCACTGCGCCGCCTCGCTCGGTTTTATGTTATTGTTATGATGCTTAATGAGATGGGATAACAGTGATTGCGTACTGCGAGCCTCGGCATCTAGTGGATGTAGGTAATTAAGGGTGACGGGTCTTGCCTTTTGTTGACTAATATTTTGTGTTCCGTCTGTGCTACCGTTGTGTGGAGAGAAAAGCACTGCTCAGAGACCTACCTGAGGGCTGCTTTGATGTGTTGAATTCGCGGAAGGCGGAAACGAAAAGCTGCATGCAGAATAGTGGAGACCACGTAGGGGCTCGTGGCTGCTATCACGTTACGGGAGTTCGCACAAGGGCTGGTGGGAGACGCCACGGGGAATCCCCAAGAGACCAGCAGTGACCCCAATATTGTCCCCGACGCTGTGTGGAGTGCTTTTACGACTTTCAGACAGGAAATTTGTTCCAGGTCGGAAGAGTATTTTTTTTCGGAATCTGCGGGCTGTATAGTTAAACGTTCTTCTCTGAAGCTGAGACAGCCCCACCCTGCCGAATGTCCAACATTTTGTCGCCAATGCAGCCAGTGTATTGTTTGGGAAGTTGGGTTACCAAGCCAAGTGGTTTCCCATGAGCACTAAAAAAATAAGCACCATGATTAGGAATCAAATGATGACGTCAGAGACGTACTGATTACGTCAGGAACATTTGGTGGCAAGCCTTTCTGTTGGGGAAGTGTCTTTTCCTCGTCTCCTGCAGGGAGACTGTGAGGCTGTTTTTTTGATTGCGTGATTGCCACAGAGGAATCTTGCTGCAAGCAGTTGGTAGGATGAGTTTCAGAGGCGCTCCACGTAGAATAATTTTTTGGAAGTGGGGATTTCAGGGGGAGATTGAGAGAGTTCTTTTCGGAATGTAGGAGAAGAGGTGCTCGTTCAGGGACGACATGATGTACACACCAAGGTTCGTTCTAGAACTTCGAGAAGAAGAGTTCGATCGGAGATAGCGTCATGTACGTATCACAGAGTTGGGTCTGCGGATGGCGATCGAGGTGAATCTGACGTTCGAGCCTGAGCGCGAGTGTCGTGGATGCAAACCTGCAGATTCTTCACACCAGTGAGCACAGAGTTCATCCACGATGGGCAGCTGTCTATGGTGAGCATCTTTGTGTCTGTAGAACATAGGGAAACTTGTTTCTTTAAACCCTCAGTGGCGTTTTCTTTCAATTTCCAGGAGCAGTTATTCAATTAATGCAAGTTGTATAGCTTTTCAGTATCGTGGTTAACATTTACTGTCATGTCAGATAGAGTCAGATAACGCTACCATGGTTACACAAGGAGGCAGGCATCTCATAGAGCATCCCATCCCTTCATGCATTTCTGGCAACCGAGTATTACTATTGAAGTAACTGTGACCACAGTGTGTTTTGCAGGATCTGTTTTCTCCATTTTTTTCTTTGAGCATGATACCCCATGCACGATTCTGTTGTAATGAATTAGTCATTTCAATTAACAGGCTTTCTTGTTTTGATAGAGAATATGTCCTTTTCATTAGCCAGTTTTGATTTCTTTTTGTGGAACAGTACATGCTATTTACCTGTTGTATCACAAGTTGGCAACTTAGGTTTCACTACTAGAGCCAGAAAACATGAATAAGCATTCAAATAGTCCGTTGCGCATAGATTTCAGCAGTGTTTTTTAAGTGTGGTTCTCTATCGGGAGCCAGAGGCAGCTCAGGTAGTTGCCATATCACCAAATTCACTGTCATCTTGTAAAATGTCATTTTTCCACATAATCTCTATCCCTTTAAACTGTCTTACGCCAACCTGGAACTAAGGGCTGTATATCTGCACGGCAGAAATCAGGTGCAGGACGTTTGGGCCGCTGCTTAGCAGCCTTCACAAGCGTCCGTGAGGACGCTGTGAGGTGGTAATCGTACGGTGCCAGATCTTAACTGTAGGGTGTGAGTTTCAACGTTGTCCGCGTATTCTCGGAATCCTCCTGGCGGAAACCTTTTTCCACTTCACCTGTGTCAATATTCTGCACACACTCGCTTCTCCTACTCCCATTCGGATTCACAGTTCGTTCAGTGTTATGGTTGTCAGCCAAAATCAGATTGTGAATACGCTGCACAATGTCAGGCGTGTGAGCACCGGTCGGTCTGCCGCTGTACCAGAGGTCACTCGATTGTTGTGCCCATTTTCACCACATAATCTGCTTGCCAAACAACTAAAGTGCGCGTCATTTATGTTGGCGGCCGAGTTTAGGTTCGTTCTGCGCATCTGACGTCACAAAACACAGTCAGCCAATGAACAGAGAACGACGTTGCTACATCTCGACTGCAGTGCAGAGCATGGTCGAGTGTCTTCAGTTTTAGAAACGTTCAGTCATAAATAAAGTAATGGAACAAAAGCAATGTCTTGATAGCAGACATTCTTTTATAGAAAGTTTGGAAAAAAGCATTCTTTATACCAATTGCTTCATATTCTATTAATTAATTAAACCAAACAAGCAATAAGACTACTATTTCAGGCGATAGCAAGGAAAGGTGTTTGTATCACTCTCATGAACCGCTTTTTCGCAATAAAGAACAGCGGTAATTGTTTATTTCCTATTGTACTTCGACGAAGCGTGAGTAATTTATAGTCATAAAAACAGTGTTTGTCAGTATTTTGCGTGACGTGTTATAGTCCTCATGGCGTTACGTAGTCAGAGGAAGTGCGTTGGCGTAACGGTTAAGGTGTTGAGCTGCTACACAACAGGTTATGAGTTCAAACCTTGTGCGGTGCTTAACATTTTCATTATTTAAGAACAATATCGAAGTGCCTTACTTCACGAATTATATTGGTTTGAATGCAATTTTTTGAAATTTCTAGTGCTTTGTCTCTTCATTAACCCTTTCGCTGCTGCAGATACGTGCTCCCCGCATTCCGCGCCGTGCGCGATTTTGTCATCACTGCACTGCTCGCCTGTGCAGACACATGGTGTTCCCACTGCTTTGACACACTTATCATTCGATTTCACCAAAAACTATTTGGCCCAAAAATTTGATTTTTACACGTCTTCTTGACTGATACCTTCCCCCCATAAATGACTTAATTTTGTTTCGATGTTTAACGCAGTTATTATGCAGCATTAAATGCAGTAAACCATTGCACGAAATTTTGAAGAGTTTGCCGAGGTAGAAGTCCATAGCGTATACTTTCTGTATGGTCGATTTTAGTTGCCACAATGTTGAGAATGAAATGTGGACAAGATACCTAAATTTCATATAAAATTTACTGTAAAACAATATCTCATTTAATTTAAGTACGACGTAGGTGTCGTATGTAATATTGAGAAATATTCTGTCTTTCGCGACTGTAATAAAAGTATTATTTACACCGGACGCGTTTGGCTTTATTTTAAAGCACTTCAATCAAGGAAAGGTATGGCACATACACAATGGTACTCATGTTCTCTTTCTTGTTTTTGTTCCACAGTCGCAGTTTTACCATTGGTATTGAAATATATTCCTCTTCTGCAACTGTAATAAGCGGCTTATTTAGACCTGCCAAGTCACCTTTCGTAGTTTTGTGCTGCACTAACACAATATTCAACGTTTGTGTTGGCAGATCAGTGTTTTAGCAAATAAATGATGTTTGTGTGTGCCACACACAAAAATTATATTTGACATAGCTCAGAGCACTTCACTGATAGATGGTATATTCAAGTCCTAATGTTTTTGTAAGTCCACAGTTTTGTTTAATGTATTTTGTCTACTTCCTTTTGATTGACTGAAGTGCTTTAAAATAAAGCCAAACGTGCTCAGTGTAAATAAAACTTTTGTTACAGTCGCGAAAGACGGAATATTTCTCAATATTACATACGACACCTATGTCGTACTTAAATGAGCTATTGTTATACAGTAAATTTTATATGAAATTTAAGTATCTTGTCCACATTTCATTCTCAACATTGTGGCAACTAAAATCGACCATACGGAAAGTATACTCTATGGACTTTTACCTCTGCAAACTCTTCAAAATTTCGTGCAATGGTTTACTATATTTAATGCTGCATAATAACTGTGTTGAACATCGAAACAAAATTAAGTCATTTATGGGGTGGAGGTATCAGTCAAGAAGATGTGTAAAAATCAAATTTTTGGGCCAAATAGTTTTTGTGGAATCGATTGATAAGAGTGTCAAAGCAGTCGGAACACGATGTGTCTGCACAGGCGAGCAGTGCAGTGACAAAATCGCGCACAGCGCGGAATGCAGGGAGCACGTCTTTGTAGCAGCGAAAGGGTTAATGTGGCCGTGGTGGCTTTACTTCATGAACTGCGCGCTCCCACCTACACGTAAGCTTACGAACTATACTATACTATGGCGCTGCTTCTATTGGCCCGTGCGTCGTGTGCAACTGGCAACGCAGCTATCTCCCGCGTCTGGGCGGGCATGCGCGAGCCGCCAAGATAAAAGAATTGAACTATAGCTGTTTGCGATCAACATAGTCATCTGCGTACATATTCTTCAATCTGTTGTGAATCTTAGGCTCTGTCTTGTTCTCTCTGTACAGGCACTCTGGAACATTATGTTGCTTCAGAAGCACACCACGTACGGCAGGCATCTTAAGGAGGACATATGAGGAAATACATGGGTAGACACAAGCTAATGTAACTTGCACATTTTGAGAGATAATTGAACCAAATTTTGTGCATGTTGTCATTATATTATTGGTTATAACCTGGATTTTTCACAATCTTTTCGACAAATAATTTGATCATGACGTTGCTGGATACTTTTAAAACACACATTATCACATGAGGAACATTGTCTCATATGTCACTTTACTTACCACTTTCAAAATGTGGTATGTTATTCTTAGTAATTAGGTACCGTGAAATAATCTGTATATCAGTTTTTTAGTATCAGTCTGAGAACTCTCGCAATGTTTTTTTTTATAAATTTCTTTGTATGATACGTCGCAATTTTTGTTACATAAAAATTTAAATACATTTGACAGTAATGTGGTTTTAACAGTTTTATACCATAGGAAGTGCAAGTCTATAGCAAGTTTCACCTTTTTATCTGCAAAGGATCAGCATAAAATGCACCTTAAAACTCTAAAAAATTAAAGTTGACGTAAATGAAGAAAAAATATTTCATTAGAATTTATGCCAGAAAAGATATACCTTAATGTTGGCCATAGGCACATATTTGATTATTTTAGTCTTCATGTAGCAATTTTCTTGTAGTCTGATCCTTCTGATGTGCCCTTTTGGCAGTATCCTTCACGGATATTTCAGAAGTAGCGATATGCACATCATCAAACTTCTACAGTATGTTTTCCGTGAAGCAACCTGCATCAGATCCCAGTTTTTTTAAGCATGCTGATTCTTCCAGTTCTTGAGCTCCAAACAAGAATATTATGAAGAAGTTTTAACAATAGTAGGTGAGCAAAATATTGTCTTTGGGGATCTTTTCTAAATGAGGTTATATAAACTTTCTTTCGGGTTTTGTGTTCCAACATGTGTCCATTTCTCTAATAAATCGTAATTAATCACATTGTTAATGTGCTCTTAAACTTCTACACTCTACAGATAAAATTTCTTCTCTGATGGTAAGAAATAATAAAATACCGCAAACTGACTGAGTCAGGTAGAAAAGGGGACGTGGCATTGCGCACTGACTAAAATAAAATGGCTTTTACGTCATCTATAGCACGAACTAAACTCTGAAAATTGGAGACAATATTTCGAATATGCTACAGAACTAGCTGGTGGCAAAAAATTGAACATTTTCGATTAATTCAGCGTACATCTCCCCTCAACAATTCCTCGTACGATAAATTTAATGAACTTTAACAATTTCCGATGTTACAATAACTTTTTAAGAAAACATAAATAAGGTAAACTCTCCACTTTAAAAATTTTCAATATCCTTTAAGAACATTAATAATATAAATAACAAATATAAAAAATTAAAAATTTAACATCTCCTGGTTTTAATTAAAACAAATAATCAAGGCACAAATGTAAAACTAAGATCTAAAACCAGCCGGTTTCTTCTACCTTATTCTGAGAGGGAAATGCCAACAACGACTAGAACGAATATCTTTAAACAGTTGGAATTGCTTAAGCAACAACTTTGTTAAGAAAAAAGAAACAAACAAAATTCAGTACACCAAACAATACTGGTGATGTTTAACACTGCCTTGAGCGACCTTCAAATAATATCCGTTGGCAACACAATAGCTGAAGTCGAACAACGCCTTGACGAGACGCCTTCTGATAAGTGCGACGTATTGTTGCTATTAGTGCACTTGGAGAAACAGCCGTCAGTACTGGAGCGCAGCCTACAAAGGGCCACACTGCTGGTTCGACTGGGCACACGCTACACGGTTCCCACAGCCGCACCGACCTCCCTGTACATAAGCGATCGCTGCCGCGGACTCGCAGTCTTAACGAGAACTGCCAGATAACCGCCAGCTCAGGCAGGGACTGCTCGCTCACTCCCAGCAAACAGAGAACACGCGCCACAGCCGAGATAAGAACAAGGTCCGATTCCGCCATCCACTTTGACCCATGACGTCCTTTAAGGCGTCATTAGTTTATATTGAGAAAGATATAAGCGACCTCTTATTAAATGTTCTCTGCTCTTGTCTTACTGCCTCGTGTAATCTACACTGTTTGTAAACAGCAAACATAGATGAAGTGTAGATAGAGAAACAAGTTGCGTATATATACAGGGTGAGGCACCTAACGTTACCGCTGGATATATTTCGTAAACCACATCAAATACTGACGAACCGATTCCACAAACCGAACGTGAGGAGAGGGGCTAGTGTAATTGGTTAATACAAACCATAAAAAAACGCACAGAAGTATGTTTTTTAACAGAAACCTAGGTTTTTTTAAATGGAACCACGTTAGTTTTGTTAGGACATCTGAACATATAAACAAATACGTAATCAGTGCCGTTTGTTGCATTGTAACCTAAAGTTAACGCTTGAGTACCACTCCTCCGCTGTTCGATCGTGTGTATCGGAGAGCACCGAATTACGTAGGGATCCAAAGGGAACGGTGATGGACCTTAGGTACAGAAGAGACTGGAACAGCACATTACGTCCACATGCTAACACCTTTTTATTCGTCTTTTTCACTGACGCACATGTACATTACCATGAGGAGTGAGGTACACGTATACACGTGGTTTCCGTTTTCAATTACGGAGTGGAATAGAGTGTGTCCCGATATGTCAGGCCAATAGATGTTCAATGTGGTGGCCATCATTTGCAGCACACAATTGCAATCTCTGGCGTAATGAATGTACACGCCGCAGTACATCTGGTGTAATGTCGCCGCAGGCTGCCACAATACGTTGTTTCATATCCTCTGGGGTTGTAGGCACATCGCGGTACACATTCTCCTTTAACGTAACCCACTGAAAGAAGTCCAGAGGTGTAAGATCAGGAGAACGGGCTGGCCACTTTATGCGTCCTCCACGTCCTATGAAACGCCCGTCGCACATCCTGTCAAGGGTCAGCCTAGAGTTAATTGCGGAATGTGCAGGAGCACCATCATGCTGATACCACATACGTAGACGCGTTTCCAGTGGGACATTTTCGAGCAACGTTGGCAGATCATTCTGTAGAAACGCGATGTATGTTGTAGTGCTCTCCGATCGAACAGCGGAGGAGTGGTACTCAAGCCTCAACTTTATGTTACAATATCTCTGGATGTAATTAACATTTTACAATGCAACTGAAACGTCCCCTTTTGATAATTATACATGACTGTGTTTAAACTGACACACAATATTTTTAGCGCAACGCAATCTGACTTTAAAAAAATCCCTACAAAAGAATGGCCCATTAACCTATACGTTTCACAAATCACTTACCTCATAAAAATCTTCGTTACTCAAGCTACAGCAAGACAGTGAGCGCCACTACTGCCAGCTAAATAAAAGATTCAAACAACCGAAGGCACTAACTACTGATATGCATAGTTAGCAAATGAAAGATTTTGATAGAGAACAAACAATGTATTTACCTTATTAGTGTTCAAAAGTCATAATATATATAGCAGTTCATGACAACCAGTCTTACAAATTTCAAAACTCCGCCATCTCTCTCCCCACATCCACCACTGCTGGTGGCTCACCTCCAACTGCGCAACGCTACGCGCTGTTCACATCCAGCTACAACAATGCAAACTAGCCACAGACTGCACACAGCACAGCCAGTGATTTTCATACAGAGCGCTACGTGGCGTTACCAATATAAAAACCTGAACAGCCTACTTACATAGCCCCCATGCTCCCTACAAAAAATTTTACAAATTGTTTTGGGCAGTGGCCAATAATGATTTGATAAAATTTTTCATAATTACAATAACAAAGATATCAAATGCACACACTTATTGATACAATGTTGCTCAAAAGCTAAAATTTTCTCACAGTCCATAAAGACAGTCCTGATCATTCACCACAGTAAAATTGCAGTGTTTTTCTCAAAGTCTGAGCAATAAAAGAAAATGCACACGGAAGTAGTGGATTTCCAAGAAGTAGTGTTGTCCTTCCAACAGAAAGACAGTGCTGACTCTCGACATGCTGACAGGTAATGGGCCACAACAGAGTAAACCTACAGCAGAGTCATTCGAAGTTTTGAAGAATGGTAGGTCATCACAGAGCAGACCACTGTAGTCCTGGTAGAGAGTATGGTATTGGTGGGCCACCTGAGATGCAGACCAACTGCAGTCCTTGTAGAAATAATGGTATTGGTGAGTCATCAAAGGTGTAGACCCACTGTAGTCCTTGTAGAGACGGCCAGTAGCCATCTGTTGCGACTGTGCAGGTGCACAATCACCATAGAAGAGTCTTGCGGACAATATACAAGTCCATAAACCACCACTTGTGCACTCACAAAGTTTTTGAAATGTCCTTAGAACCAGCAATGCTGTTAACCAGTCCCTTGTTGAATTATCAACACACGTCCAAACCTTAACAGTCCCTACTTCGCACATATTGTCCATATACTATGACCAACAGAAACGTGTGCAGTGAAATGTAACTTACAAGTTACTTAATTTGATGTACTGGTGTCAATTACAATTTGATAACATAAGAATACAATAACAAAGGTACAAAATACATCATTAAAGAACATAACAATACAGATAACATTTGTAGTACAGGCTTTACAAAAGAATCGAAATAAACAGATACATCAGTGTTACAGGAATTATGACATAAGTACATGCATAAAGATCAGAATAACTTTTGAAACATCAACTTCACACATGAGCATTAAAACAAAACAGAATAAATAATGTCTAAACAACTTTACAAAGTAAATAACATAGTATTAGAAAATTTCTACAACATAACTCTCATCAGCTAAACACATAAAGACAGGAAGAACACAAATATACAAGATGTTTGAATTTTCTAATTTGTTCATACTCTTCAATGTCCGTGAAGGCTACAGGTCTTGTGTCATTCAGATCATCATCTACCTTTGTGGATAAGTTAGTGAACTGATATGAAAGTTCGGCTACTTTATACGTTAGTGAAATTATTTCCTCTGTGTGTTTTTCTGAACCAAGTTTCAGAGTGTCCATTTGTGTTGAAATCGTATCTACTGTGTCCTTTAAGTTTTCCTGAGCTTTTGCAAGTTGGATAACCGAATCGGTAGATGCAACTGAGTCAACTTTAGCTTGCAAGGTGTCGTGATTTTCATGAACAATAGTTTGCAGTTCCTTTATGGCTGCTTTGTGATTCTGTAATGCATTTTCATGACGCGAAAAAATAGGTTGGAAATGCTCACAAATTTGTGTTTTTACGTCATTACAGACTTTTTGACATTTCGATTCGATTTTATGTAACTCAGTAGTTAAATCTTCACGTGTTTGTTCAAGTGTGGTGTCTAACTTTTGAAGATTTTGTTCCATTGCGTCTAACTGTTGCTGTGTTTGTCTCTGGTGTTGTTCCATTGCGTCTAACTTTTGAAGATTTTGTTCCATTGTATCTAACTTTTGAAGATTTTGTTCCATTGTGTCTAACTTTTGAAGCTTTTGCTGTGTTTGTCTCTGATTTTGTTCCATTGTGTCATTCAGATCATCATCTACCTTTTTGAAGCTTTTGTCCCATTTGTTGCATTAATTGTAATAACAATGCACTGGTGTCTGAAACATGTTCCTCAGTGCTTTTCGGCAGTGAATTTGCACCGGCAACATTCACATTTTGACAAGCGGAAAATGTGTCTTGACTTATTTGAGAAAACGGTGAGAACTCAAAACCTGCGTCTACAGTATTTGCGATATTGTGTTCTGTCATTCTCGATTCCTGAGGCGAGCTGTTGCCGACCGATCGATCGATAATGCTTCCCTGTTGACTACCTGTTTCACTGTCTACACCATTATTTGACGCCCGCTCCATTTCCCTATGCACAGTTACCAAATTACTACTTTGAATATTAGTTAATTCAACCATGGTGGCGCTAACACACTGCTTTCGTCTTCACTGTCATTTCTCAGTTTACTTTGGAGCCTAGTATTACGTTTTTCACACGCCATTATTGTCACAATTTTTCACGACAACACGGAAAAACACAATTTGAAGAGCAAAAATAAGAGAACACATTAACATAGCACTGAAAATAATGTCTAGTTAATTGCAAGCGCAACTGCGAAATACTTGGTGCAAATTTACATGCGTGCCACACCTGTTTTACTGTACAACAATGAAAGACTGCAAATACAAAGAAGATTCTCTCTACAATTACGCACTAGCAATAAACAAAATCTACACTAATTACACAAACTACAAGAAAAAATCAGAAGATTCCAGTGAGGTATCCTCGGCTAAGGGTCGACATATGAAACGTCCCCTTTTGAACAATTATACATGACTGTGTTTAAACTGACACACAATATATTTAGCGCAACGCAATCTGACTTTCAAAAAATCCCTACAAAAGAATAGCCCATTAACCTATACCTTTCACAAATCACTTACCTCACAAAAATCTTCGTTACTCAAGCTACAGGCCCGGCGGGGTCAGGGATTTTCTCTGCCTCGTGGTGGCTGGGTGTTGTGTGCTGTCCTTAGGTTAGTTAGGTTTAAGTAGTTCTAAGTCTAGGGGACTGATGACCATAGATGTTAAGTCCCATAGTGCTCAGAGCACCATTTGAACCAAGCTACAGCAACACAGCGAGCGCCACTACTGCCAGCTAAATAAAAGATTCAAACTACCGAAGGCACTAACTACTGATATGCATAGTTAGCAAATGAAAGATTTTGATAGAGAACAAACAATGTATTTACCTTACTAGTGTTCAAAAGTCATAATATATGTAGCAGTTCATGACAACCAGTCTTACAAATGTCAAAACTCCGCCATCTCTCTCCCCACATCCACCACTGCTGGCGGCTCACCTCCAACTGCGCAACGCTACACGCTGTTCACATCCAGCTGCCCAACACTACAATGGCAGACAACAATGCAAACTAGCCACAGACTGCACAGAGCACAGCCAGTGATTTTCATACAGAGCGCTACGTGGCGTTACCAATATAAAAACCTGAACAGCCTACTTACACAACAAACGGCACTGATTACGTATTTGTTTATATGTTCAGATGTGCTAACAAAACTAACGTGGTTCCATTTAAAAAAAACGTAGGTTTCTCTTAAAAAACATACTTCTGTGCATTTTTGTATGGTTTGTATTAAACAATTACACTAGCCCCTCTCCTCACGTTCGGTCTGTGGAATCGGTTCGTCAGTATTTGATTTGGTTTACGAAATATATCCAGAGGTAACGTTAGGTGACTCACCCTGTATATAGGGATAGAGGGTGGTCCATTGATCGTGACCGGGCCAAATATCTCAAGCAGTAAGCGTCATACGAAAAAATTGCAAAGAACGAAACTTGTCTAGCTTGAAGGGGGAAACCAGATGGCGCTATGGTTGGCCCGCTAGATAGCGCTGCCATAGGTCAAACGGATATCAACTGCGTTTTTTTTTTTAATAGGAACACCGATTTTTTTTTACATATTCGAGTAGTACGTAAAGAAATATGAATGTTTCAGTTGGACCACTTTTTTCTTGTGATAGATGGCGCTGTAATACTCACAAACAATATGGCTCCAATTTTAGACGAACAGTTGGTAACAGGTAGGTTATTTAAATTAAAAAACAGAACGTAGGTACGATTTAACATTTTATTTCGGTTGTTCCAAAGTGATACATGTACCTTTGTGAACTTATCATTTCTGAGAACGCATGCTGTTACAGCGTGATTAGTGTAAATACCACATTAATGCTATAAATACTCAAAATGATGTCCGTCAACCTCAATGCATTTGGCAATACGTGTAACGACATTCCTCTCAACAGCGAGTAGTTCTCCTTCCGTAATGTTCGCATATGCATTGAGAATGCGCTGACGCATGTTGTCAGGCATTGTCGGTGGACCACGATAGCAAATATCCTTCAACTTTTCCCACAGAAAGAAATCCAGGGACGTCAGATCCGGTGAACGTGCGCGCCATGGTATGGTGCTTCGACGACCAACCCACCTGTCATGAAATATGCTGTTCAATACCGCTTCAGCCGTACGCGAGCAATGTGCCGGACATCCATTATGCTGGAAGTACATCGCCATTCTGTCATGCAGTGAAACATCTTGTAGTAACATCGGTAGAACATTACATAGGAAATCAGCATACACAGCACCATTTAGATTGCCATCGATAAAATGGGAGCCAATTATCCTTCCTCCCATAATGCCGCACCGTACATTAACCCGCCAAGTTCGCTGATGTTCCACTTGTCGCAGCCATCGTGAATTTTCCGTTGCCCAGTGGTGCATATTATGCCGGTTTACGTTACCGCTGTTGGTGAATGATGCGTCATCGCTAAATAGAACGCGTGCAAAAAATCTGTCATCGTCCCGTAATTTCTCTTGTGCCCAGTGGCAGAACTGTACACGACGTTCAAAGCCGTCGCCATGCAATTCCGGGTGCATAGAAATATGGTACGGGAGCAATCGATGTTGATGTAGCATTCTCAACACCGACGTTTATGAGATTCCCGAGTCTCGCGCAATTTGTCTGCTTCTGACGTGCCGATTAGCCGCGACAGCAGCTAAAACATCTACTTGGGCATCATCATTTGTTACAGGTCGTGGTTGACGTTTCACATGTGGCTGAACACTTCCTGTTTCCTTAAATAACGTAACTATCCGGCTAACGGTACAGACACTTGGATGATGTCGTCCAGGATACCGAGCAGCATACATAGCACACGCCCGTTGGGCATTTTGATACAATGGCCATACATCAACACGATATCGACCTTTTCCGCAATTGGTAAATGGTCTATTTTAACACGGGTAATGTATCATGATGCAAATACTGTCGGCACTGGCGGAATGTTACGTGGTACCACGTACTTCTACTTTTGTGATTATTACATCGCCATCTATCACAAAGCGAAAAAAGTGGTCCAAGTAAAGCATTCATATTTCTTTAGGTACTACACGAATATGTAATAAAAAATGGGGGTTCCAATTTAAACAAAAACGCAGTTGATATCCGTTTGACCTATGGCAGCGCCATCTAACGGACCAACCATGGCGCCAACTGGTTTCTCCCATCAAGATAGACGAGTTTCGTTCTTTGTAGTTTTTCGTTTGATGCTTATTTCGTGAGATATTTGGCCCAGTCACTATCAATGGACCACCCTGTATATATAATGCACAAACACTTGGCTCATTATTTTTGAACTTAGCACCATTTCTGAAGGAAAGTTACGTAGAAATTTTATGGCAGTAGTTAAACTGCGGCGAGTGACACTATTAGTAATCATAAATGTAATATCGTTTCTTACAATTATTTGGCTGTTTTTCTAATGTGAGGTTTGCCTGAAACATAAGTGCATTACTCATATGGTCGAGAGTGAAATGAGTTGTAGGGCTATTCGCAATTTTTTTTTTTCCTCAGTACTTTGCATTTTTTTCCAAATGTGACGTCGTTGAGTATATGAAATCTATTGTTCTATTGCACGTCGGGTTATTATTAGCGGTAGGTCACTCTTGTAGTGTTTTTTTATGTGGTTTATGGTAATTTATAGTAATGATTTAGTTAAGTGGGACTGAGTCTTTGGTATATATTGGTTACTTTTTGTTCTTTATGGTTACTGAGTTCTTAATTTTTGTTTGTACTGTGCTTTCAATTTTTTCTGTATAGGAAATTTAGTTTCATTCTTGGTTTTCAATTTTGTGTTTTGTTCAGAAATGTTCAAATGTGTGTGAAATCTTATGGGACTTAACTGCTAAGGTCATCAGTCTTAAAGCTTACACACTATTTAACCTAAAGTATCCTAAGGACAAACACACACACCCATCCCCGAGGGAGGACTCGAACCTCCGCCAGGACGAGCCGGTGTTTTGTTATTTTCATTTGCAGGTATAGATTAATGTATGCGTTTCAGTTATGAAGATCTGACGAAAATTATGATATTGCTTCTCACGTTTCCGTTTGCGGTTTTCGGTATCTCTGTCTTCATTTGAGCTATATAGTTCAAGGGAAAAATTCGATTCCAGTTGCGCGATTTTTGTAGTTTGGTTTATACGAGACAAATTCATATTTGTAATTTCTCGATTTTTTTGGTGAGGGTAGTATCTAGTATCACTGTCTTCGTTTGA